>NC_090386.1:100492813-100554634 GCF_036365525.1 Heterodontus francisci | reverse complement strand
GTTTACAGTGGGGGTGGGGTTTGCAGTGGGGGTGGAGTTTGCGGCAAGGATGGGGTTTACAGTGGGGGTGGGGTTTGCTGCAAGGATGGGGTTTACAGTGGGGGTGGGGTTTGCTGCAAGGATGGCGTTTACAGTGGGGGTGGGGTTTGCAGTGGGGGTGGGGTTTACAGTGGGGTGGGGTTTACAGTGGGGGGTGGGGTTTACAGTGGGGGTGGGGTTTGCTGCAGGGATGGGGTTTGCTGCAGGGATGGGGTTTACAGTGGGGGTGGGGTTTGCTGCAGGGATGGGGTTTACAGTGGGGGTGGGGTTTGCATTGGGATGGAGTTTGCTGCAGGGATGGGGTTTACAGTGGGGGTGGAGTTTGCTGCAGGGATGGGGTTTACAGTGGGGGGTGGGGTTTGCAGTGGGGGTGGAGTTTGCTGCAGGGATGGGGTTTACAGTGGGGGTGGGGTTTGCTGCAGGGATGGGGTTTACAGTGGGGGTGGGGTTTGCAGTGAGGGTGGGGTTTGCAGTGGGGATGGGGTTTACAGTGGGGGTGGAGTTTGCTGCAGGGATGGCGTTTACAGTGGGGGTGGGGTTTGCAGTGGGGGTGGCGTTTGCTGCAGGGATGGGGTTTTCTGCAGGGATGGGGTGAACAGTGGGGGTGGGGTTTGCAGTGGGGGTGGGGTTTACAGTGGGGGTGGGGTTTGCAGTGGGGGTGGGGTTTGCTGCAAGGATGGGGTTTACAGTGGGGGTGGGGTTTGCTGCAAGGATGGGGTTTACAGTGGGGGTGGAGTTTGCTGCAGGATGGGGTTTGCAGTGGGGATGGGGTTTACAGTGGGGGTGGGGTTTGCAGTGGGGATTGGGGTTTACAGTGTGGGTGGAGTTTGCTGCAGGGATGGGGTTTACAGTGGGGGTGGGGTTTGCAGTGGGGGTGGAGTTTGCTGCAGGGATGGGGTTTACAGTGGGGGTGGAGTTTGCTGCAGGGATGGGGTTTACTGTGGAAGTGGGGTTTGCTGCAGGGATGGGGTTTGCAGTGGGGGTGGGGTTTGCTGCAGGTGTGGTTTTCAATGGGGGTGGGGCTTGTTGCAGGGGGCAGAGTTTCTGGGTGATCGGCCTGAGGCTAGCTGGAAGCGGTCCAGCTACGAGGGTCACCCAGGTTGGAGCAGATGGAAAATGTTCCTTTTCCTGGTTGGACTGAGTGGTAACACCTCCCGCTTTAAAGGAAAAGGTGTTGGAGGAGGTCAGTGAGGCAGCAAAGCTCCAGGACAAAGATCAATGACCTCATCAGAGCTTTCAAGGTCGGAACCCCACTCTCTCCTCGCACTTCCCAGCGTCACTGTTGACAACCCTCACCTCCTGCCTCCTTCAACATCCTACAATCACTGCACCTCCTCTTCACACTCACCAATATTTTAACCGTCACTTCCCCACACTTTATACACTACCTACCAGCTATTCAGCCATGGCTGGCACATTCTCTAAATACTGCAGAGACTGTCACTAACACCCTCCCATTCTGGCAGGAGAAGTTCAACCACAACCTGTGTCAGGAACCTGGCATTGGAGGATGCTGAGTGAGTGCACACACCTCCCCCAGCTCAAAGAATGTGTTGACCTTCATGGCCAGGAAGTGTCATGGCCAGGGTGAGTGGTAAGGCTGGAGGAGACGTCACGCAGAGATTCTACTCACCTTATCCTCATTTCCCTCTGACTCTCACCCCACACCTGCTGTGTGACAAACAGGAGATGATTTCACCAGACAGTTCTCACTCACTCGGACACCGAGGGTGAGGGACCAGGATACCAACAAAGGCGGCTGAGCAAACACAATGTCATGGAGCAGGGAGGGGACCAATTCCAACTGATGTCAAAGCTTCTAACTGAACCTGGAGACCAGTCTGTCCCACATGGAGCAAGTGGTCAGCTCCATCTTTTTTTTATTCGTTCATGGGATGTGGGCGTCACATTTATTGCCCATCCCTAATTGCCCTTGAGAAGTTGGTGGTGAGCTGCCTTCTTGAATCGCTGCAGTCCATGTGGGGTAGGTATACCCACAGTGCTGTTAGGAAGGGAGTTCCAGGATTTTGACCCAGCGACAGTGAAGGAACGGCGATATAGTTCCAAGTCAGGATTGTGTGTGACTTGGAGGGGAACTTGCAGGTGGTGGTGTTCCCATGCATCTGCTGCCCTTATCCTTCTAGGTGGTAGAGGTTGCGGGTTTGGAAGGTGCTGTCTAAGGGGACTTGGTGCATTGCTGCAGTGCATCTTGTAGATGGTACACACTGCTGTCACTGTGCTTCAATGGTGGAGGGAGTGAATGTTTGTGGATGGGGTGCCAATCAAGTGAGCTGCTTTGTCCTGGATGGTGTTGAGCTTCTTGAGTGTTGTTGGAGCTGCACCCATCCAGGCAAGTGGAGAGTATTCCATCACACTCCTGACTTGTGCCTTGTAGATGGTGGACAGGCTTTGGGGAGACAGGAGATGAGTTACCGGAGAATTCCCAGCCTCTGACCTGCTCTTGTAGCCACGGTATTTATATGGCTACTTCAGTTCAGTTTCTCGGCAATGGTAACCCCCAGGATGTTAATAATGGGGGATTCAACGATGATAATGCTGTTGAATGTCAAGGGGAGATGGTTAGATTCTCTCTTGTTTGAGATATTCATTGCCTGGCAATTGTGTGGCACGAATGTTACTTGCTGCTTATCAGCCCAAGCCTGGATATTGTCCAGATCTTTCTGCATATGGACAAGGACTGCTTCAATATCTGAGGAGCTGTGAATGATGCTGAACATTGTGCAATCATCAGTGAACATCCCCACTTCTGACCTTCTGATGGAGGGAAGGTCATTAATGAAACAGCTGAAGATGGCTGGGCCTAGGACACTGCCCTGAGGAACTCCTGCAGTGATGTCCTGGGACTAAGATGATTGACCTCCAACAACCACAACCATCTTCCTTTGCGTTAGGTATGACTCCAACCAGCGGACAGGTTTCCTCCCGATTCCCGTTGACGCCAGTTTTGCTAGGGCTCCTTGATGCCATACTCGATCAACTGCTGCCTTGATGTCAAGGGCAGTCACTCTCATCTCACCTCATTGCTGCACATCATCTCTTTTGTCCATATTTGGACAAAGACTGTAATGAGGTCAGGAGCTGAGTGGCCCTGGCAGAACCCAAACTGAGCGTCACTGAGCAGGTTATTGCTAAGCAAGTGCTGCTTGATGGCACTGTTGATGACACCTTCCATCACTTTACTGATGATTGAGAGTAGGCTGATGGGGCGGTAATTGGCCGGGTTGGACTTGTCCTGCTTTTTGTGTACAGGACATACCTGGGCAATTTTCCACGTTGCCGGGTAGATGCCAGTGTTGTAGCTGTACCGGAACAGCTTGGCTAGGGACGCGGCAAGTTCTGGAGAACAGGTCTTCAGTACTATTGCCGGAATATTGTCAGGGCCTCCCGTCAATTCTTGATATCATGTGGAGTGAATCGAATTGGCTGAAGTCTGGCATCTGTGATGCTAGTGACCTCAAGAGGAGGCTGAGATGGATCATCAACTCGGCACTTCTGACTGATGGTGGATGCAAATGCTTCAGCCTTATCTTTTGCACTGATGTGCTGGGATTCACCATCATTGACGATGGGCATATTTTTGGAGCCTCCTCCTCCTGTAAGTTGTTTAATTGTCCACCACCATTCACGACTGGATGCGGCAGGACTGCAGAGCTTAGATCTGATCCGTTGGTTATGGGATTGCTTAGCTCTGTCTATCGCATGCTGCTTACGCAGTTTGGCACGCAGATAGTCCTGGGTTGTAGCTTCACCAGGTTGACACCTCATTTTGATGTATGCCTGGTGCTGCTCTTGGCATGCCCTCCTGCACTCTTCATTGAACCAGGGTTGGTCTCTTGGCTTGATGGTAATGGTAGAGTGGGGGATATGCCGGGCCATGAGGCTACAGATTGTGGTTGAGTACAATTCTGCTGCTGTTGATGGCCCACAGCACCTCATGGATGCCCAGTTTTGAGTTGTTGGATCTGTTCGAAATCTATCCCATTTAGCACGGTGGTAGTGCCACACAACACAATGGAGGATATCTTCAATGTGTAGACGGGACTTTGTCTCCACAAGGACTGTGCAGTGGTCAATCCTACCAATACTGTCATGGACTGATGCATCCGCAGCAGGCAGATTGGTGAGGACGAGGTCAAGTAGGTCAAGGCACAAGTCAGGAGTGTGATGGAATACTGTCCACTTGCCTGGATGGTTGCAGCTCCAACAACACTCAAGGAGCTCGACGCCATCCAGGACAAAGCAGCTCACTTGATTGACACCCCATCCACAACCTTCAACATTTACTCCCTTCACCACTGATGCACAGTGGCAGCAGTGTGTACCTCCTGAGAATGACCCGTTTATTCCTACTCTCTGCTTTCTGTCTGTTAACCAATTCTCAATCCATTGCAGTAAATTACCCCCAATCCCAGGTTCGCTACAATCTGGAGTCGCTGAGATTTCAATAATGAAAACCTTATGAATCTCACTGCTCAGTCACTAATTACCAACCCAAGCAGGAACAGGAGGTGTGGCTCACTGACCTTCCCGTGGACCTTTCCCGATGCTGCATTTGGCCAACTGGAGTTGTCCTGGGTCAGTCTCTCCTCTGCTGACTCTCCCTCCATACATTCTTCCCTGGGCACTTCCTCACTTGTCTGCTCCATCGACACATCATTGCAGGTCAGCCCACACCCTGGGCAACAGGCCTGTTGTCTAGGGGTCACACACAGGGATGATGAGGGGTTGCCCTGAGTCCATGGAATTGCATCTCAGTCAGAATCAGGATGTTCAGGAGAGGAGCGAACAATCAGAGCAATCCACGCTCACAGATTCACCCACTCACCAATTTATCAACTCACTCACCCACTTACTGACTCACAACAACAATCTATAAGTGTATCGCACCTTTAATGTAACAAAATGTTCCAAATTGCATCACAGCGGCGTTATAAAACAAAACTTGATACTGAGCCACAGAAGGAGATATTAGGACAGGCGACCAAAAGCTTGGTCAATGCGGT
Source organism: Heterodontus francisci (assembly GCF_036365525.1). Classification (NCBI taxonomy): domain Eukaryota; kingdom Metazoa; phylum Chordata; class Chondrichthyes; order Heterodontiformes; family Heterodontidae; genus Heterodontus; species Heterodontus francisci. The sequence goes on along the minus strand of NC_090386.1, from coordinate 100,549,571 downwards.
AGGTTTTAAGGAGTGTCTTAAAGGAGAAAAGTGAGGTAGAGAGGCGAAGAGGTTTAGGGAGGAAATTCCAGAGTTTAGGACCAAGGCAGCTGTAGGCACGGCAGCCAGTGGCAGAGCAATTAAAATTGGGGATGCACAAGAAGCCAGAATTAGAGGAGCACGGATATCTCGGAGGTTGTGGGGCTGGAAGAGATTACAGAGATAGGGAGGGGCGAGGACATGGAGGGATTTGAAACCAAGGATAAGAATTTTAAAGTTGAGGCATTGCTTTAACAGGAACTGGTGTAGGTCAGTGAGCGCAGGGGGTGATGGGTGAACAGTACAAGTTCATACATGGGGAAGCAGCAGCGTTTTGGATGACCTCAAGTTTACGGAGGGTAGAATGTGGGAGAGCAGCCAGGAGTGTGTTGGAATAGTCAAGTCTGGAGGTAACAAACACATGGATGAGGGTTTCAGCAGCAGATGAGCTGAGGCAGGGTGGAGTTGTGCGATGTTACAGAGATGGAAATAGGCAGTCTTGGTGATGGCTCGAATATGTTATTGAAAACTTATTTCAGTGTCATATATGGAGGGCCCAACTGAATTCACGGCTGTGAAAAATGCGTCACGGACCGTGAAATCTCAGGTCTTCTGTGTAATTGGCCATTTTGCGAACTTTGCACGTTTTAGTGATTGACACAAAGCTCACCTCGCTGATTGGTAGATGAGGGAGGGTGTCAGGTGCAGTTTTGAGAGAAGCAATCTGAAGTATTGGCAAACAAGTGAGAATGTCAGAATGGGTAAATCACAAATGGCCACAACCATCACTGCAGCGAGTGAAAGAATGGAAGCCACATTCTGCATATCGTTGGTGAAATACTGTTTTGTACAAGCTGTGATGTTTCATTGGATCACGCACAGCAGGCAACGGTTCAGCGCCACATCGAGTCTGAAAGCCATCGCAGCAGGAAGAAAACATCCGACATCGCACCGCAGGAAAACAAACACGCGAAAAACAAGCAACAATTTCATCTTTTTAAAGAAGTTGACAGAGAGCTCAGAAAAACCTCAGTTGGTTCCAATGGAACTTGTGTATGCTTTTGAAAGCACCAGCATACCATTGGAAAACTTAATCACTCAAAGCTACGGGTATTCAATTAATGTAATGTGCAAAATGGTGATTGCTTACCAATTGCAAATAAACTATGACAGGACGACCTACCGAAGGTTTTTGCTGCACGTTGTGAGGAAATGAAGTCTCAGATTAATGCATGTGAGTCTTTTCCAATCATTTGTGATGAGTCCACCGATGAGCAAGACAACTATGTGCTGCATGTTTTGTTTGATTTTATGACTGGTGAGGCTGAAGATGTAGAGTCAGGAAAGCGAACAACATTGCTCGCAGACTGTGTCCATTTAGAAGCTGTTAATTACATCACAGTTTCCCAAGCAATAATCAAAACCATTTCAAAACATGGTGCACATTTCAATACAGTGTCTGCTTTCATTCGTGACAACACAACTTACATAAACAAATCTTTCAAATCTGTCCTCCAAGGTGGAATGCCTAATGCTGTCCATATTACTTGTAATGCATATATAATTTCTCTTGTCACTGAGTTTGGTACAGTCATAAAACTGGTCAGATATATTAAAAAGATCTTCACACACTGCCCTAACTGAAGCTTTGATACATGCAACACATTGCAAATGCAGCTGGAATGCGCTGCCTGAGAACGTGGTGGAGGCAGGTTCAATTGAAGCATTCAAAAGGCAATTAGACGGTTATGGGGAGAAGGTGGGGAAATGGAACTGAGAGAAATGCTATTTCGGAGAGCCGGTGCGAACACGATGGGCCAAATGGCCTCCTTCTGCACTGTAATGATTCTGTGATTCTGTGAAATTGGGGAACGAACATCACCCTTCCTTCAGAGCCAGTGATTACACGTTGGAATTCTTGGTTTCGGTAGTACAGTATCATGCAGCTCATCTGAAATACTACTCAGACTTCATCTCAGAAGAGCTCACACTGACACCAAAAACGCAGGTTTTAGCAGACATAGTAACCCTTCTAAACAATGCTCAGCTAAATGAGGAGGTTCAGTTTGTTGCCAAGAATGCTACACAACTGATGGATTTAATCACTTGTTTTGTATTTCGATATGTCACAATCCACAAAACATACAATAAAGGAATGGATGTGCTGTTCTGCACTGAAGCACAGTCAAACGAGCAACACTCTGGTGACACTGAATTACATGCCAGTGCTCAACAGGTGTTTACTTGCATAGCAAAGAACCTCAAACAATGTTACTACTACGGGGAAGAGCCAAGCGATGAAGAAAAGCGTCTCAGAGGTTTCAACAAACATCTCCAGCATTCCTGAAAGCTGTGCGGAACTTTGACTCTGCACAAATGTACGTGTTGATGGTGGGTTTAAACTCATTTGATGCGATTCCTAGCTTTGAAAAGAACTGTAGGCTGGAGATTCCTGCTTATAAAAGCATTGCAAAGGAAGCAGATTGTACTTTGTATGTGCTGCAATTTTGGAACTCTGTGGAATACAGAATCCCCCACCTTGTAAGGTTAGCACGAAGCTGTCTGACAATTCCAACAAACTCTGTGGATGTGGAGAGAGCTGTGTCTAAACACGGACAGGTGTTCACAGCGAAGAGACAGAATGAAGGAAGAGGCAGTTGCACCCAGTGCACCCCCTTCCCACTCACTGTCAACCAGTGCACCCCCTTCCCACTCACTGTCACCCAGTACACCCCCTTCCCACTCACTGTCACCCAGTGCACCCCCTTCCCACTCACTGTCACCCAGTACACCCCCTTCCCACTCACTGTCACCCAGTGCACCCCCTTCCCACTCACTGTCAACCAGTGCACCCCCTTCCCACTCACTGTCACCCAGTGCACCCCCTTCCCACTCACTGTCACCCAGTGCACCCCCTTCCCACTCACTAACCAGTGCACCCCCTTCCCACTCACTGTCACCCAGTACACCCCCTTCCCACTCACTGTCACCCAGTGCACCCCCTTCCCACTCACTGTCAACCAGTGCACCCCCTTCCCACTCACTGTCGCCCAGTGCACCCCCTTCCCACTCACTGTCACCCAGTGCACCCCCTTCCACTCACTGTCAACCAGTGCACCCCCCTTCCCACTCACTGTCACCCAGTACACCCCCTTCCCACTCACTGTCACCCAGTGCACCCCCTTCCCACTCACTGTCACCCAGTACACCCCCTTCCCACTCACTGTCACCCAGTGCACCCCCTTCCCACTCACTGTCAACCAGTGCACCCCCTTCCCACTCACTGTCACCCAGTACACCCCCTTCCCACTCACTGTCACCCAGTGCACCCCCTTCCCACTCACTGTCGCCCAGTGCACCCCCTTCCCACTCACTGTCAACCAGTGCACCCCCTTCCCACTCACTGTCACCCAGTGCACCCCCTCCCGCTCACTGTCACCTAGTGCACCCCCCCCCCCCCCTTCCCCACTCACTGTCAACCAGTGCAACCCCTTCCCACTCACTGTCACCCAGTGCACCCCCTTCACACTCACTGTCACCCAGTGCACCCCCTCCCGCTCACTGTCACCCAGTGCACCCCCTTCCCACTGACTTACACCCAGTGCACCCCCTCCCACTCACTGTCACCCAGTGCACCCCCTTCCCACTCACTGTCACCGAGTGCACCCCCTTCTCACTCTCTGTCACCCAGTTCACCCCCTTCCCACTGACTAAAACCCAGTGCACCCCCTTCCCACTGACATACACCCAGTGCACCCCGTTCCCTCACTGTCACCCAGTGCACCCCCTTCCCACTGACTTACACCCAGTGCACCCCCTCCTGCTCACTGTCACCCAGTGCACCCACACCCCACTCACTTACACCCAGTGCACCACGCCCCACTCACTGACACCCAGTGCATACCCCTCCCACTCACAGTCACCCAGTGCAACCCCTCCCACTCACGTACACCCAGTGCACCTCCTTCCTGCTCACTTACACCCAGTGCACCTCCTCCCGCTCACTGTCACCCAGTGCACCCCCTCCCACTCACGGTCACTCAGTGCACAACATCCCCCTCACTGTCACCCAGTGCACCCCCTTCCCACTGACTTACACCCAGTGCACCCCCTCCTGCTCACTTACACCCAGTGCACCCCACCCCACTCACTGTCACCCAGTGCACCCCCTCCCACTCATTGTCACCCAGTGCACCCCTCCCCCTCACTGTCACCCAGTGCACCCCCTCCCCCTCACTGTCACTCAGTGCACAACATCCCCCTCACTGTCACCCAGTGCACCCCCTCCCACTCATTTACACCCAGTGCACCCCCTCCCACTCACTGTCAACCAGTGCACCCCCTCCAACTCACTATCACCCAGTGCACCCCCTCCCACTCACTATCACCCAGTGCACCCCCTCCCACTCACTATCACCCTGTGCACCCCCTCCAACTCACTATCACACTGTGCACCCCCTCCAACTCACTATCACCCAGTGCACCCCCTCCCACTCATTTATACCCTGTGCACCCCCTCCAACTCACTATCACCCTGTGCACCCCCTCCCACTCACTATCACCAATGTACCCCCTCCCACTCACTATCAGCCAGGGCACCCCCTCCCACTCACTTTCACCTAGTGCACCCCCGCCCGCTCACTGTCAACCAGTGCACCCCCTCCCGCTCACTATCATCCAGTGCACCCCCCCCTCCCACTCGCTGTCACCCAGTGCACCCCCTCCCACTCACTATCACCCAGTGCACCCCCTCCCACTCACTGTCACCCAGTGCACCCCCTCCCACTCATTGTCACCCAGTGCACCCCCTCCCCCTCACTGTCACCCAGTGCACCCCCTACCCTCACTGTCACTCAGCGCACAACATCCCCCTCACTGTCACCCAGTGCACCCCTCCCGCTCACTGTCAACCAGTGCACCCCCTCCAACTCACTATCACCCAGTGCATCCCCTCCCACTCACTATCACCCTGTGTACCCCCTCCAACTCACTATCACACTGTGCACCCCCTCCAACTCACTATCACCCAGTGCACCCCCTCCCACTCATTTACACCCAGTGCACCCCCTCCCACTCACTATCACCCTGTGCACCCCCTCCCACTCACTATCACCAATGCACCCCCTCCCACTCACTATCAGCCAGTGCAACCTCTCCCACTCATTTACACCCAGTGCACCCCCTCCCACTCACTATCACCCTGTGCACCCCCTCCCACTCACTATCACCAATGCACCCCCCTCCCGCTCACTATCACCCAGTGCACCCCCTCCCACCCGCTGTCACCCAGTGCACCCCCTCCCACTCACTATCACCCAGTGCACCCCCTCCCACTCACTATCACCCAGTGCACCCCCTCCCACTCACTGTCACCCAGTGCACCCCCTCCCACTCACTATCACCCTGTGCACCTCCTCCAACTCACTATCACCCAGTGCACCCCCTCCCACTCACTATCACCCTGTGCACCCCCTCCAACTCACTATCACCCAATGCACCCCCTCCCACTCATTTACACCCAGTGCACCCCCTCCCACTCACTATCACCCTGTGCACCCCCTCCCACTCACTATCACCAATGCACCCCCTCCCACTCACTATCAGCCAGTGCACCCCCTCCCACTCACTTCCACCCAGTGCACCACCGCCCACTCACTGTCAACCAGTGCACCCCCTCCCGCTCACTATCACCCAGTGCACCCCCTCCCACTCGCTGTCACCCAGTGCACCCCCTCCCACTCACTATCACCCAGTGCACCCCCTCCCACTCACTATCACGCAGTGCACCCCCTCCCACTCACTGTCACCCAGTGCACCCCTCCAACTCACTATCACCCAGTGCACCCCCTCCCACTCACTATCACCCAGTGCACCCCCTCCCACTCACTATCACCCAGTGCACCCCCTCCAACTCACTATCACCCAGTGCACCCCCTCCCACTCACTATCACCCAATGCACCCCCTCCCACTCACTATCACCCAGTGCACCACCTCCCACTCACTGTCACCCAGTGCACCCCCTCCAACTCACTATCACCCAGTGCACCCCCTCCCACTCACGATCACCCAGTGCACCCCCTCCCACTCACTGTCACCCAGTGTACCCCCTCCCACTCACTATCACCCAGTGCACCCCCTCCCACTCACTATCAGCCAGTGCACCCCCTCCCACTCATTTACACCCAGTGCACCCCCTCCCACTCACTATCACCCAGTGCACCCCCTCCCACTCGCTGTCACCCAGTGCACCCCCTCCCACTCACTATCACCCTGTGCACCCCCTCCAACTCACTATCACCCAGTGCACCCCCTCCCACTCACTATCACCCTGTGCACCCCCTCCAACTCACTATCACCCAATGCACCCCCTCCCACTCATTTACACCCAATGCACCCCCTCCCACTCACTATCAGCTAGTGCACCCCCTCCCACTCACTTTCACCCAGTGCACCCCCGCCCGCTCACTGTCAACCAGTGCACCCCCTCCCGCTCACTATCACCCAGTGCACCCCCTCCCACTCGCTGTCACCCAGTGCACCCCCTCCCACTCACTATCATCCAGTGCACCCCCTCCCACTCACTATCACCCAGTGCACCCCCTGCCACTCACTGTCACCCAGTGCACCCCTCCAACTCACTATCACCCAGTGCACCCCCTCCCACTCACTATCACCCAGTGCACCCCCTCCCACTCACTATCACCCAGTGCACCCCCTCCAACTCACGATCACCCAGTGCACCCCCTCCCACTCACTATCACCCAGTGCACCCCCTCCCACTCACTGTCACCCAGTGCACCCCCTCCCACTCACTTTCACCCAGTGCACCCCCACCCGCTCACTGTCAACCAGTGCACCCCCTTCCCACTCACTGTCACCCAGTGCACCCCCTTCCCACTCACTGTCACCCAGTGCACCCCCTCCCACTTACTGTCACCCAGTGCACCCCCTTCCCACTCACTGTCACCCAGTGCACCCCCTTCCCACTCACTGTCACCCAGTGCACCCCCTCCCACTTACTGTCACCCAGTGCACCCCCTCCCACTCACTGTCACCCAGTGCACCCCCTCCCGCTCACTGTCACCCAGTGCACCCCCTTCCCACTGACTTACACCCAGTGCACCCCCTCCCACTCACTGTCACCCAGTGCACCCCCTTCACACTGACTTACACCCAGTGCAGCCCCTCCCACACACTATCACCCAGTGCACCCCCTCCAACTCACTATCACCCAGTGCACCCCCTCCCACTCACTGTCACCGAGTGCACCCCCTTCTCACTCTCTGTCACCCAGTTCACCCCCTTCCCACTGACTTACACCCAGTGCACCCCGTTCCCTCACTGTCACCCAGTGCACCCCCTTCCCACTGACTTACACCCAGTGCACCCCCTCCTGCTCACTGTCACCCAGTGCACCACACCCCACTCACTTACACCCAGTGCACCACGCCCCACTCACTTACACCCAGTGCATACCCCTCCCACTCACAGTCACCCAGTGCAACCCCTCCCACTCACGTACACCCAGTGCACCTCCTTCCTGCTCACTTACACCCAGTGCACCTCCTCCCGCTCACTGTCACCCAGTGCACCCCCTCCCACTCACGGTCACTCAGTGCACAACATCCCCCTCACTGTCACCCAGTGCACCCCCTTCCCACTGATTTACACCCAGTGCACCCCCTCCTGCTCACTTACACCCAGTGCACCCCACCCCACTCACTGTCACCCAGTGCACCCCCTCCCACTCATTGTCACCCAGTGCACCCCTCCCCCTCACTGTCACCCAGTGCACCCCCTCCCCCTCACTGTCACTCAGTGCACAACATCCCCCTCACTGTCACCCAGTGCACCCCCTCCCACTCATTTACACCCAGTGCACCCCCTCCCACTCACTGTCAACCAGTGCACCCCCTCCAACTCACTATCACCCAGTGCACCCCCTCCCACTCACTATCACCCAGTGCACCCTCTCCCACTCACTATCACCCTGTGCACCCCCTCCAACTCACTATCACACTGTGCACCCCCTCCAACTCACTATCACCCAGTGCACCCCCTCCCACTCATTTATACCCTGTGCACCCCCTCCAACTCACTATCACCCTGTGCACCCCCTCCCACTCACTATCACCAATGTACCCCCTCCCACTCACTATCAGCCAGGGCACCCCCTCCCACTCACTTTCACCCAGTGCACCCCCGCCCGCTCACTGTCAACCAGTGCACCCCCTCCCGCTCACTATCATCCAGTGCACCCCCTCCCACTCGCTGTCACCCAGTGCACCCCCTCCCACTCACTATCACCCAGTGCACCCCCTCCCACTCACTGTCACCCAGTGCACCCCCTCCCACTCATTGTCACCCAGTGCACCCCTCCCCCTCACTGTCACCCAGTGCACCCCCTACCCCTCACTGTCACTCAGTGCACAACATCCCCCTCACTGTCACCCAGTGCACCCCCTCCCGCTCACTGTCAACCAGTGCACCCCCTCCAACTCACTATCACCCAGTGCATCCCCTCCCACTCACTATCACCCAGTGCACCCCCTCCCACTCACTATCACCCTGTGCACCCCCTCCAACTCACTATCACACTGTGCACCCCCTCCAACTCACTATCACCCAGTGCACCCCCTCCCACTCATTTACACCCAGTGCACCCCCTCCCACTCACTATCACCCTGTGCACCCCCTCCCACTCACTATCACCAATGCACCCCCTCCCACTCACTATCAGCCAGTGCACCCCCTCCCACTCATTTACACCCAGTGCACCCCCTCCCACTCACTATCACCCTGTGCACCCCCTCCCACTCACTATCACCAATGCACCCCCTCCCGCTCACTATCACCCAGTGCACCCCCTCCCACCCGCTGTCACCCAGTGCACCCCCTCCCACTCACTATCACCCAGTGCTCCCCCTCCCACTCACTATCACCCAGTGCACCCCCTCCCACTCACTGTCACCCAGTGCCCCCCCTCCCACTCACTATCACCCTGTGCACCCCCTCCAACTCACTATCACCCAGTGCACCCCCTCCCACTCACTATCACCCTGTGCACCCCCTCCAACTCACTATCACCCAATGCACCCCCTCCCACTCATTTACACCCAGTGCACCCCCTCCCACTCACTATCACCCTGTGCACCCCCTCCCACTCACTATCACCAATGCACCCCCTCCCACTCACTATCAGCCAGTGCACCCCCTCCCACTCACTTCCACCCAGTGCACCACCGCCCACTCACTGTCAACCAGTGCACCCCCTCCCACTTACTGTCACCCAGTGCACCCCCTTCCCACTCACTGTCACCCAGTGCACCCCCTTCCCACTCACTGTCACCCAGTGCACCCCCTCCCACTTACTGTCACCCAGTGCACCCCCTCCCACTCACTGTCACCCAGTGCACCCCCTCCCGCTCACTGTCACCCAGTGCACCCCCTTCCCACTGACTTACACCCAGTGCACCCCCTCCCACTCACTGTCACCCAGTGCACCCCCTTCACACTGACTTACACCCAGTGCAGCCCCTCCCACACACTATCACCCAGTGCACCCCCTCCAACTCACTATCACCCAGTGCACCCCCTCCTACTCACTGTCACCGAGTGCACCCCCTTCTCACTCTCTGTCACCCAGTTCACCCCCTTCCCACTGACTAAAACCCAGTGCACCCCCTTCCCACTGACATACACCCAGTGCACCCCGTTCCCTCACTGTCACCCAGTGCACCCCCTTCCCACTGACTTACACCCAGTGCACCCCCTCCTGCTCACTGTCACCCAGTGCACCACACCCCACTCACTTACACCCAGTGCACCACGCCCCACCTACTTACACCCAGTGCATACCCCTCCCACTCACAGTCACCCAGTGCAACCCCTCCCACTCACGTACACCCAGTGCACCTCCTTCCTGCTCACTTACACCCAGTGCACCTCCTCCCGCTCACTGTCACCCAGTGCACCCCCTCCCACTCACGGTCACTCAGTGCACAACATCCCCCTCACTGTCACCCAGTGCACCCCCTTCCCACTGATTTACACCCAGTGCACCCCCTCCTGCTCACTTACACCCAGTGCACCCCACCCCACTCACTGTCACCCAGTGCACCCCCTCCCACTCATTGTCACCCAGTGCACCCCTCCCCCTCACTGTCACCCAGTGCACCCCCTCCCCCTCACTGTCACTCAGTGCACAACATCCCCCTCACTGTCACCCAGTGCACCCCCTCCCACTCATTTACACCCAGTGCACCCCCTCCCACTCACTGTCAACCAGTGCACCCCCTCCAACTCACTATCACCCAGTGCACCCCCTCCCACTCACTATCACCCAGTGCACCCTCTCCCACTCACTATCACCCTGTGCACCCCCTCCAACTCACTATCACACTGTGCACCCCCTCCAACTCACTATCACCCAGTGCACCCCCTCCCACTCATTTATACCCTGTGCACCCCCTCCAACTCACTATCACCCTGTGCACCCCCTCCCACTCACTATCACCAATGTACCCCCTCCCACTCACTATCAGCCAGGGCACCCCCTCCCACTCACTTTCACCCAGTGCACCCCCGCCCGCTCACTGTCAACCAGTGCACCCCCTCCCGCTCACTATCATCCAGTGCACCCCCTCCCACTCGCTGTCACCCAGTGCACCCCCTCCCACTCACTATCACCCAGTGCACCCCCTCCCACTCACTGTCACCCAGTGCACCCCCTCCCACTCATTGTCACCCAGTGCACCCCTCCCCCTCACTGTCACCCAGTGCACCCCCTACCCCTCACTGTCACTCAGTGCACAACATCCCCCTCACTGTCACCCAGTGCACCCCCTCCCGCTCACTGTCAACCAGTGCACCCCCTCCAACTCACTATCACCCAGTGCATCCCCTCCCACTCACTATCACCCAGTGCACCCCCTCCCACTCACTATCACCCTGTGCACCCCCTCCAACTCACTATCACACTGTGCACCCCCTCCAACTCACTATCACCCAGTGCACCCCCTCCCACTCATTTACACCCAGTGCACCCCCTCCCACTCACTATCACCCTGTGCACCCCCTCCCACTCACTATCACCAATGCACCCCCTCCCACTCACTATCAGCCAGTGCACCCCCTCCCACTCATTTACACCCAGTGCACCCCCTCCCACTCACTATCACCCTGTGCACCCCCTCCCACTCACTATCACCAATGCACCCCCTCCCGCTCACTATCACCCAGTGCACCCCCTCCCACCCGCTGTCACCCAGTGCACCCCCTCCCACTCACTATCACCCAGTGCACCCCCTCCCACTCACTATCACCCAGTGCACCCCCTCCCACTCACTGTCACCCAGTGCCCCCCCTCCCACTCACTATCACCCAGTGCACCCCCTCCCACTCACTATCACCCTGTGCACCCCCTCCAACTCACTATCACCCAATGCACCCCCTCCCACTCATTTACACCCAGTGCACCCCCTCCCACTCACTATCACCCTGTGCACCCCCTCCCACTCACTATCACCAATGCACCCCCTCCCACTCACTATCAGCCAGTGCACCCCCTCCCACTCACTTCCACCCAGTGCACCACCGCCCACTCACTGTCAACCAGTGCACCCCCTCCCGCTCACTATCACCCAGTGCACCCCCTCCCACTCGCTGTCACCCAGTGCACCCCCTCCCACTCACTATCACGCAGTGCACCCCCTCCCACTCACTATCACGCAGTGCACCCCCTCCCACTCACTGTCACCCAGTGCACCCCCTCCCACTCACTATCACCCAGTGCACCCCCTCCAACTCACTATCACCCAGTGCACCCCCTCCCACTCACTATCACCCAGTACACCCCCTCCCACTCACTATCACCCAGTGCACCCCCTCCCACTCACTGTCACCCAGTGCACCCCCTCCAACTCACTATCACCCAGTGCACCCCCTCCCACTCACTATCACCCAGTGCACCCCCTCCCACTCACTGTCACCCAGTGTACCCCCTCCCACTCACTTTCACCCAGTGCACCCCCGCCTGCTCACTGTCAACCAGTGCACCCCCTCCCGCTCACTATCACCCAGTGCACCCCCTCCCACTCACTATCACCCAGTGCACCCCCTCCAACTCACGATCACCCAGTGCACCCCCTCCCACTCACTATCACCCAGTGCACCCCCTCCCACTCACTGTCACCCAGTGCACCCCCTCCCACTCACTTTCACCCAGTGCACCCCCACCCGCTCACTGTCAACCAGTGCACCCCCTTCCCACTCACTGTCACCCAGTGCACCCCCTTCCCACTCACTGTCACCCAGTGCACCCCCTCCCACTTACTGTCACCCAGTGCACCCCCTTCCCACTCACTGTCACCCAGTGCACCCCCTTCCCGCTCACTGTCACCCAGTGCACCCCCTCCCACTTACTGTCACCCAGTGCACCCCCTCCCACTCACTGTCACCCAGTGCACCCCCTCCCGCTCACTGTCACCCAGTGCACCCCCTTCCCACTGACTTACACCCAGTGCACCCCCTCCCACTCACTGTCACCCAGTGCACCCCCTTCACACTGACTTACACCCAGTGCAGCCCCTCCCACACACTATCACCCAGTGCACCCCCTCCAACTCACTATCACCCAGTGCACCCCCTCCCACTCACTGTCACCGAGTGCACCCCCTTCTCACTCTCTGTCACCCAGTTCACCCCCTTCCCACTGACTAAAACCCAGTGCACCCCCTTCCCACTGACATACACCCAGTGCACCCCGTTCCCTCACTGTCACCCAGTGCACCCCCTTCCCACTGACTTACACCCAGTGCACCCCCTCCTGCTCACTGTCACCCAGTGCACCACACCCCACTCACTTACACCCAGTGCACCACGCCCCACTCACTTACACCCAGTGCATACCCCTCCCACTCACAGTCACCCAGTGCAACCCCTCCCACTCACGTACACCCAGTGCACCTCCTTCCTGCTCACTTACACCCAGTGCACCTCCTCCCGCTCACTGTCACCCAGTGCACCCCCTCCCACTCACGGTCACTCAGTGCACAACATCCCCCTCACTGTCACCCAGTGCACCCCCTTCCCACTGATTTACACCCAGTGCACCCCCTCCTGCTCACTTACACCCAGTGCACCCCACCCCACTCACTGTCACCCAGTGCACCCCCTCCCACTCATTGTCACCCAGTGCACCCCTCCCCCTCACTGTCACCCAGTGCACCCCCTCCCCCTCACTGTCACTCAGTGCACAACATCCCCCTCACTGTCACCCAGTGCACCCCCTCCCACTCATTTACACCCAGTGCACCCCCTCCCACTCACTGTCAACCAGTGCACCCCCTCCAACTCACTATCACCCAGTGCACCCCCTCCCACTCACTATCACCCAGTGCACCCTCTCCCACTCACTATCACCCTGTGCACCCCCTCCAACTCACTATCACACTGTGCACCCCCTCCAACTCACTATCACCCAGTGCACCCCCTCCCACTCATTTATACCCTGTGCACCCCCTCCAACTCACTATCACCCTGTGCACCCCCTCCCACTCACTATCACCAATGTACCCCCTCCCACTCACTATCAGCCAGGGCACCCCCTCCCACTCACTTTCACCCAGTGCACCCCCGCCCGCTCACTGTCAACCAGTGCACCCCCTCCCGCTCACTATCATCCAGTGCACCCCCTCCCACTCGCTGTCACCCAGTGCACCCCCTCCCACTCACTATCACCCAGTGCACCCCCTCCCACTCACTGTCACCCAGTGCACCCCCTCCCACTCATTGTCACCCAGTGCACCCCTCCCCCTCACTGTCACCCAGTGCACCCCCTACCCCTCACTGTCACTCAGTGCACAACATCCCCCTCACTGTCACCCAGTGCACCCCCTCCCGCTCACTGTCAACCAGTGCACCCCCTCCAACTCACTATCACCCAGTGCATCCCCTCCCACTCACTATCACCCAGTGCACCCCCTCCCACTCACTATCACCCTGTGCACCCCCTCCAACTCACTATCACACTGTGCACCCCCTCCAACTCACTATCACCCAGTGCACCCCCTCCCACTCATTTACACCCAGTGCACCCCCTCCCACTCACTATCACCCTGTGCACCCCCTCCCACTCACTATCACCAATGCACCCCCTCCCACTCACTATCAGCCAGTGCACCCCCTCCCACTCATTTACACCCAGTGCACCCCCTCCCACTCACTATCACCCTGTGCACCCCCTCCCACTCACTATCACCAATGCACCCCCTCCCGCTCACTATCACCCAGTGCACCCCCTCCCACCCGCTGTCACCCAGTGCACCCCCTCCCACTCACTATCACCCAGTGCACCCCCTCCCACTCACTATCACCCAGTGCACCCCCTCCCACTCGCTGTCACCCAGTGCCCCCCCTCCCACTCACTATCACCCTGTGCACCCCCTCCAACTCACTATCACCCAGTGCACCCCCTCCCACTCACTATCACCCTGTGCACCCCCTCCAACTCACTATCACCCAATGCACCCCCTCCCACTCATTTACACCCAGTGCACCCCCTCCCACTCACTATCACCCTGTGCACCCCCTCCCACTCACTATCACCAATGCACCCCCTCCCACTCACTATCAGCCAGTGCACCCCCTCCCACTCACTTCCACCCAGTGCACCACCGCCCACTCACTGTCAACCAGTGCACCCCCTCCCGCTCACTATCACCCAGTGCACCCCCTCCCACTCGCTGTCACCCAGTGCACCCCCTCCCACTCACTATCACGCAGTGCACCCCCTCCCACTCACTATCACGCAGTGCACCCCCTCCCACTCACTGTCACCCAGTGCACCCCCTCCCACTCACTATCACCCAGTGCACCCCCTCCAACTCACTGTCACCCAGTGCACCCCCTCCCACTCACTGTCACCCAGTGCACCCCCTTCCCACTCACTGTCACCCAGTGCACCCCCTCCCACTTACTGTCACCCAGTGCACCCCCTTCCCACTCACTGTCACCCAGTGCACCCCCTTCCCGCTCACTGTCACCCAGTGCACCCCCTCCCACTTACTGTCACCCAGTGCACCCCCTCCCACTCACTGTCACCCAGTGCACCCCCTCCCGCTCACTGTCACCCAGTGCACCCCCTTCCCACTGACTTACACCCAGTGCACCCCCTCCCACTCACTGTCACCCAGTGCACCCCCTTCACACTGACTTACACCCAGTGCAGCCCCTCCCACACACTATCACCCAGTGCACCCCCTCCAACTCACTATCACCCAGTGCACCCCCTCCCACTCACTGTCACCGAGTGCACCCCCTTCTCACTCTCTGTCACCCAGTTCACCCCCTTCCCACTGACTAAAACCCAGTGCACCCCCTTCCCACTGACATACACCCAGTGCACCCCGTTCCCTCACTGTCACCCAGTGCACCCCCTTCCCACTGACTTACACCCAGTGCACCCCCTCCTGCTCACTGTCACCCAGTGCACCACACCCCACTCACTTACACCCAGTGCACCACGCCCCACTCACTTACACCCAGTGCATACCCCTCCCACTCACAGTCACCCAGTGCAACCCCTCCCACTCACGTACACCCAGTGCACCTCCTTCCTGCTCACTTACACCCAGTGCACCTCCTCCCGCTCACTGTCACCCAGTGCACCCCCTCCCACTCACGGTCACTCAGTGCACAACATCCCCCTCACTGTCACCCAGTGCACCCCCTTCCCACTGATTTACACCCAGTGCACCCCCTCCTGCTCACTTACACCCAGTGCACCCCACCCCACTCACTGTCACCCAGTGCACCCCCTCCCACTCATTGTCACCCAGTGCACCCCTCCCCCTCACTGTCACCCAGTGCACCCCCTCCCCCTCACTGTCACTCAGTGCACAACATCCCCCTCACTGTCACCCAGTGCACCCCCTCCCACTCATTTACACCCAGTGCACCCCCTCCCACTCACTGTCAACCAGTGCACCCCCTCCAACTCACTATCACCCAGTGCACCCCCTCCCACTCACTATCACCCAGTGCACCCTCTCCCACTCACTATCACCCTGTGCACCCCCTCCAACTCACTATCACACTGTGCACCCCCTCCAACTCACTATCACCCAGTGCACCCCCTCCCACTCATTTATACCCTGTGCACCCCCTCCAACTCACTATCACCCTGTGCACCCCCTCCCACTCACTATCACCAATGTACCCCCTCCCACTCACTATCAGCCAGGGCACCCCCTCCCACTCACTTTCACCCAGTGCACCCCCGCCCGCTCACTGTCAACCAGTGCACCCCCTCCCGCTCACTATCATCCAGTGCACCCCCTCCCACTCGCTGTCA
Source organism: Heterodontus francisci (assembly GCF_036365525.1). NCBI lineage: Eukaryota > Metazoa > Chordata > Chondrichthyes > Heterodontiformes > Heterodontidae > Heterodontus > Heterodontus francisci. Next base: position 100,533,198 of record NC_090386.1, on the reverse strand, counting down.
CCCAGTGCACCCCCTCCCACTCACTATCACCCAGTGCACCCCCTCCCACTCACTGTCACCCAGTGCACCCCCTCCCACTCATTGTCACCCAGTGCACCCCTCCCCCTCACTGTCACCCAGTGCACCCCCTACCCCTCACTGTCACTCAGTGCACAACATCCCCCTCACTGTCACCCAGTGCACCCCCTCCCGCTCACTGTCAACCAGTGCACCCCCTCCAACTCACTATCACCCAGTGCATCCCCTCCCACTCACTATCACCCAGTGCACCCCCTCCCACTCACTATCACCCTGTGCACCCCCTCCAACTCACTATCACACTGTGCACCCCCTCCAACTCACTATCACCCAGTGCACCCCCTCCCACTCATTTACACCCAGTGCACCCCCTCCCACTCACTATCACCCTGTGCACCCCCTCCCACTCACTATCACCAATGCACCCCCTCCCACTCACTATCAGCCAGTGCACCCCCTCCCACTCATTTACACCCAGTGCACCCCCTCCCACTCACTATCACCCTGTGCACCCCCTCCCACTCACTATCACCAATGCACCCCCTCCCGCTCACTATCACCCAGTGCACCCCCTCCCACCCGCTGTCACCCAGTGCACCCCCTCCCACTCACTATCACCCAGTGCACCCCCTCCCACTCACTATCACCCAGTGCACCCCCTCCCACTCGCTGTCACCCAGTGCCCCCCCTCCCACTCACTATCACCCTGTGCACCCCCTCCAACTCACTATCACCCAGTGCACCCCCTCCCACTCACTATCACCCTGTGCACCCCCTCCAACTCACTATCACCCAATGCACCCCCTCCCACTCATTTACACCCAGTGCACCCCCTCCCACTCACTATCACCCTGTGCACCCCCTCCCACTCACTATCACCAATGCACCCCCTCCCACTCACTATCAGCCAGTGCACCCCCTCCCACTCACTTCCACCCAGTGCACCACCGCCCACTCACTGTCAACCAGTGCACCCCCTCCCGCTCACTATCACCCAGTGCACCCCCTCCCACTCGCTGTCACCCAGTGCACCCCCTCCCACTCACTATCACGCAGTGCACCCCCTCCCACTCACTATCACGCAGTGCACCCCCTCCCACTCACTGTCACCCAGTGCACCCCCTCCCACTCACTATCACCCAGTGCACCCCCTCCAACTCACTATCACCCAGTGCACCCCCTCCCACTCACTATCACCCAGTACACCCCCTCCCACTCACTATCACCCAGTGCACCCCCTCCCACTCACTGTCACCCAGTGCACCCCCTCCAACTCACTATCACCCAGTGCACCCCCTCCCACTCACTATCACCCAGTGCACCCCCTCCCACTCACTGTCACCCAGTGTACCCCCTCCCACTCACTTTCACCCAGTGCACCCCCGCCTGCTCACTGTCAACCAGTGCACCCCCTCCCGCTCACTATCACCCAGTGCACCCCCTCCCACTCACTATCACCCAGTGCACCCCCTCCCACTCACTGTCACCCAGTGCACCCCCTCCCACTCATTGTCACCCAGTGCACCCCTCCCCCTCACTGTCACCCAGTGCACCCCCTACCCCTCACTGTCACTCAGTGCACAACATCCCCCTCACTGTCACCCAGTGCACCCCCTCCCGCTCACTGTCAACCAGTGCACCCCCTCCAACTCACTATCACCCAGTGCATCCCCTCCCACTCACTATCACCCAGTGCACCCCCTCCCACTCACTATCACCCTGTGCACCCCCTCCAACTCACTATCACACTGTGCACCCCCTCCAACTCACTATCACCCAGTGCACCCCCTCCCACTCATTTACACCCAGTGCACCCCCTCCCACTCACTATCACCCTGTGCACCCCCTCCCACTCACTATCACCCAGTGCACCCCCTCCCACTCACTGTCACCCAGTGTACCCCCTCCCACTCACTTTCACCCAGTGCACCCCCGCCTGCTCACTGTCAACCAGTGCACCCCCTCCCGCTCACTATCACCCAGTGCACCCCCTCCCACTCACTATCACCCAGTGCACCCCCTCCCACTCACTATCAGCCAGTGCACCCCCTCCCACTCATTTACACCCAGTGCACCCCCTCCCACTCACTATCACCCTGTGCACCCCCTCCCACTCACTATCACCAATGCACCCCCTCCCGCTCACTATCACCCAGTGCACCCCCTCCCACTCGCTGTCACCCAGTGCACCCCCTCCCACTCACTATCACCCAGTGCACCCCCTCCCACTCACTATCACTCAGTGCACCCCCTCCCACTCACTATCACCCTGTGCACCCCCTCCAACTCACTATCACCCAGTGCACCCCCTCCCACTCACTATCACCCTGTGCACCCCCTCCAACTCACTATCACCCAATACACCCCCTCCCACTCATTTACACCCAGTGCACCCCCTCCCACTCACTATAACCCTGTGCACCCCCTCCCACTCACTATCACCAATGCACCCCCTCCCACTCACTATCAGCTAGTGCACCCCCTCCCACTCACTTTCACCCAGTGCACCCCCGCCCGCTCACTGTCAACCAGTGCACCCCCTCCCGCTCACTATCACCCAGTGCACCCCCTCCCACTCGCTGTCACCCAGTGCACCCCCTCCCACTCACTATCACCCAGTGCACCCTCTGCCACTCACTGTCACCCAGTGCACCCCTCCCACTCACTATCACCCAGTGCACCCCCTCCCACTCACTATCACCCAGTGCACCCCCTCCCACTCACTATCACCCAGTGCACCCCCTCCAACTCACTATCACCCAGTGCACCCCCTCCCACTCACTATCACCCAGTGCACCCCCTCCCACTCACTATCACCCAGTGCACCCCCTCCAACTCACTATCACCCAGTGCACCCCCTCCCACTCACTATCACCCAGTGCACCCCCTCCCACTCACTATCACCCTGTGCACCCCCTCCCACTCACTATCACCAATGCACCCCCTCCCACTCACTATCAGCCAGTGCACCCCTTCCCACTCATTTACACCCAGTGCACCCCCTCCCACTCACTATCACCAATGCACCCCCTCCCGCTCACTATCACCCAGTGCACCCCCTCCCACCCGCTGTCACCCAGTGCACCCCCTCCCACTCACTATCACCCAGTGCACCCCCTCCCACTCACTATCACCCAGTGCACCCCCTCCCACTCACTGTCACCCAGTGCACCCCCTCCCACTCACTATCACCCTGTGCACCCCCTCCAACTCACTATCACCCAGTGCACCCCCTCCCACTCACTATCACCCTGTGCACCCCCTCCAACTCACTATCACCCAATGCACCCCCTCCCACTCATTTACACCCAGTGCACCCCCTCCCACTCACTATCACCCTGTGCACCCCCTCCCACTCACTATCACCAGTGCACCCCCTCCCACTCACTATCAGCCAGTGCACCCCCTCCCACTCACTTTCACCCAGTGCACCACCGCCCACTCACTGTCAACCAGTGCACTCCCTCCCGCTCACTATCACCCAGTGCACCCCCTCCCACTCGCTGTCACCCAGTGCACCCCCTCCCACTCACGATCACGCAGTGCACCCCCTCCCACTCACTATCACGCAGTGCACCCCCTCCCACTCACTGTCACCCAGTGCACCCCTCCAACTCACTATCACCCAGTGCACCCCCTCCCACTCACTATCACCCAGTGCACCCCCTCCCACTCACTATCACCCAGTGCACCCCCTCCAACTCACTATCACCCAGTGCACCCCCTCCCACTCACTATCACCCAGTACACCACCTCCCACTCACTATCACCCAGTGCACCCCCTCCCACTCACTATCACCCAGTGCACCCCCTCCCACTCACTGTCACCCAGTGTACCCCCTCCCACTCACTTTCACCCAGTGCACCCCCGCCTGCTCACTGTCAACCAGTGCACCCCCTCCCGCTCACTATCACCCAGTGCACCCCCTCCCACTCACTATCAGCCAGTGCACCCCCTCCCACTCATTTCCACCCAGTGCACCCCCTCCCACTCACTATCACCCAGTGCACCCCCTCCCACTCACTATCAGCCAGTGCACCCCCTCCCACTCATTTACACCCAGTGCACCCCCTCCCACTCACTATCACCCTGTGCACCCCCTCCCACTCACTATCACCAATGCACCCCCTCCCGGTCACTATCACCCAGTGCACCCCCTCCCACTCGCTGTCACCCAGTGCACCCCCTCCCACTCACTATCACCCAGTGCACCCCCTCCCACTCACTATCATTCAGTGCACCCCCTCCCACTCACTATCACCCTGTGCACCCCCTCCAACTCACTATCACCCAGTGCACCCCCTCCCACTCACTATCACCCTGTGCACCCCCTCCAACTCACTATCACCCAATACACCCCCTCCCACTCATTTACACCCAGTGCACCCCCTCCCACTCACTATCACCCTGTGCACCCCCTCCCACTCACTATCACCAATGCACCCCCTCCCACTCACTATCAGCTAGTGCACCCCCTCCCACTCACTTTCACCCAGTGCACCCCCGCCCGCTCACTGTCAACCAGTGCACCCCCTCCCGCTCAATATCACCCAGTGCACCCCCTCCCACTCGCTGTCACCCAGTGCACCCCCTCCCACTCACTATCACCCAGTGCACCCCCTCCCACTCACTATCACCCAGTGCACCCCCTCCCACTCACTGTCACCCAGTGCACCCATCCAACTCACTATCACCCAGTGCACCCCTCCCACTCACTATCACCCAGTGCACCCCCTCCCACTCACTATCACCCAGTGCACCCCCTCCAACTCACTATCACCCAGTGCACCCCCTCCCACTCACTATCACCCAGTGCACCCCCTCCCACTCACTATCACCCAGTGCACCCCCTCCAACTCACTATTACCCAGTGCACCCCCTCCCACTCACTTTCACCCAGTGCACCCCCACCCGCTCACTGTCAACCAGTGCACCCCCTCCCGCTCACTATCACCCAGTGCACCCCCTCCCACTCACTATCACCCAGTGCACCCCCTCCCACTCACTATCACCCAGTGCACCCCCTCCCACTCACTGTCACCCAGTGCACCCCCTCCCACTCACTATCACCCAGTGCACCCCCTCCCACTCAGTATCACCCAGTGCACCCCCTCCCACTCACTGTCACCCAGTGCACCCCCTCCAACTCACTATCACCCAGTGCACCCCCTCCCACTGACTATCACCCAGTGCACCCCCTCCCACTCACTGTCAACCAGTGCACCCCCTCCCACTCACTATCACCCAGTGCACCCCCTCCAACTCACTTTCACCCAGTGCACACCCTCCCACTCACTGTCAACCAGTGCACCTTCTCCCACTCACTATCACCCAGTGCACCCCCTCCCACTCACTGTCACCCAGTGCACCCCCTCCAACTCACTATCACCCAGTGCACCCCCTCCCACTCACTATCACCCAGTGCACCCCCTCCCACTCACTGTCACCCAGTGCACCCCCTCCCACTCACTATCACCCAGTGCACCCCCTCCCACTCACTGTCACCCAGTGCAGCCGCTCCAACTCACTATCACCCAGTGCACCCCCTCCAACTCACTATCACCCAGTGCACCCCCTCCCACTCACTATCACCCAGTGCACCTCCTCCAACTCACTGTCACCCAGTGCACCCCCTCCCACTCACTGTCAACCAGTGCACCCCCTCCCACTCACTGACCACCAGTGCACCCCCTCCCACTCACTATCACCCAGTGCACCTCCTCCAACTCACTGTCACCCAGTGCACCCCCTCCCACTCACTGTCAACCAGTGCACCCCCTCCCACTCACTGACAACCAGTGCACCCCCTCCCACTAACTATCACCCATTGCACCCCCTCCAACTCACTATCACCCTGCACCCTCTCCAACTCACTATCACCCACTGCACCCCCTCCCACTCACTGTCACCCAGTGCACCCCCTCCCACTCACTGTCAACCATTGCACCCCCTCCCACTCACTATCACCCAGTGCACCCCCTCCAACTCACTTTCACCCAGTGCACACCCTCCCACTCACTGTCAACCAGTGCACCTTCTCCCACTCACTATCACCCAGTGCACCCCCTCCCACTCACTGTCACCCAGTGCACCCCCTCCAACTCACTATCACCCAGTGCACCCCCTCCCACTCACTATCACCCAGTGCACCCCCTCCCACTCACTGTCACCCAGTGCACCTCCTCCCACTCACTATCACCCAGTGCACCCCCTCCCACTCACTGTCACCTTTTGCAGCCGCTCCAACTCACTATCACCCAGTGCACCCCCTCCAACTCACTATCACCCAGTGCACCCCCTCCCACTCACTATCACCCAGTGCACTTCCTCCAACTCACTGTCACCCAGTGCACCCCCTCCCACTCACTGTCAACCAGTGCACCCCCTCCCACTCACTGACAACCAGTGCACCCCCTCCCACTCACTATCACCCAGTGCACCTCCTCCAACTCACTGTCACCCAGTGCACCCCCTCCCACTCACTGTCAACCAGTGCACCCCCTCCCACTCACTGACAACCAGTGCACCCCCTCCCACTAACTATCACCCATTGCACCCCCTCCAACTCACTATCACCCAGTGCACCCCCTCCAACTCACTATCACCCAGTGCACCCTCTCCAACTCACTATCACCCAGTGCACCCCCTCCCACTCACTGTCACCCAGTGCACCCCCTCCAACTCACTATCACCCAGTGCACCCCCTGCAACTCACTATCACCCAGTGCACCCTCTCCAACTCACTATCACCCAGTGTACCTCCTCACTGTCGCTGTTGTACGAGTCCTGCTAGCAATTAATCATCAGTGGAGATGACAATGCGATTGGGTACAGCTGTGATTCTCCTCAAGCGAATTCTGCTAGACCTCTGACCTTCGTTGACCAGGTTTTCGAGGGTTAAATCATTAGGCAGGGCTTTGACCAAGCTTTTGGTTTATGTGACCTAATATCCCCTTATGTGGCTCGGTGTCTTTTTTTTTATAATTCTGATGTGAAGCACCTTGGATGTAATCCCTTGAGTTTAGAAGGTTGAGTGCTGAGCTAATGTTGGTGTTTGGAATGAAAACACTGTCTTAGGTCCCCGCCACAAACTCTCTTCCCTCGCCACGGACTCCATCCCTCCCCCTGCCAACTCTCTGACACTGAACCAGTCTGTTCTGAACCTTGGTATCATATTTGACCCCTTGATGAACTTCCGACCACATATTCGTGACGTCATTAAGACTGCTTATTTCCACCTCTGTGACATCACCCGACTCCGCCCTGTCTCAGCTCATCTGCTGCTGAAACCCTCATCCAGGGCTTTGTCACCTCTAGACTTGACTATTCCAATGCTCTCCTGGCCGGACTCCATCTCCCACCCTCCAAAAACTTGAGCTTATCCAAAGCTCTGCTGCTGGTATCCCAACTCACGCATCACCCCTGTGCTCACTGACCTACACTGGCTCCCGGTCCGGCAACACCTCAATTTTATAACCCTCATCCTTGTTTACAAATTTCTCCATGGCCTCACCCCTCCTTATCTCTGTGGCGCAGTGGTTAGCACCGCAGCCTCACAGCTCCAGGGACCCGGGTTCGATTCCAGGTACTGCCTGTGTGGAGTTTGCAAGTTCTCCCTGTGTCTGCGTGGGTTTTCTCCGGGTGCTCCGGTTTCCTCCCACAAGCCAAAAGACTTGCAGGTTGATAGGTAAATTGGCCATTATAAATTGTCACTAGTGTAGGTAGGTGCTAGGGAAATATAGGGACAGGTGGGGATGTTTGGTAGGAATATGGGATTAGTGTAGGATTAGTATAAATGGGTGGTTGATGTTCGGCACAGACTCGGTGGGCCGAAGGGCCTGTTTCAGTGCTGTATCTCTAATCTAATCTAATCTAATCTAATCATCATCCCTCCAGTCCTACAATGCTCTGTGATCTCTGCGCTCCTCTAATTCCGGCCTCTTGAACATCCCCCGATTTCCATCTCTCCACCATTGGTGGCCTTGTCTTCAGCTGCCTGGACCGTGAGTTCTGGAATTCCCTCTCTAAACCTCTCCCTCTCTCTCATCCTTTAAGAAGCTGCTTAACAGCTACCTCTGTGACCAAATTGTTTGCCACCTGTCCTAATATCTCCTTATGTGACCCAGTATCAAATTTCGTTTATTAATCACTCTTGTGAAGTGCTTTGGGACATTTTGCTATGTTAAAAGGACTAAAATAAATGCAAGTTTTTGTTGTTGTTTATGAAGATAGAATTGAGAGAGACAAACTATTTTCTCTGGTTGGGTGAGTTGGGGGGCGGTGAATCCAGAACATGGGGGCAAAATCTTAAAATTAGAGCCCGGCTGTTCAGGGGTGATGTCAGGAAGCACTTCGTCACACAAAGAGGAGTGGAAATCTGGAACTCTAACCCCAAAGAAGCAATCGATGCTGGGGGTTAATCGAATCCTTCAAGACTGAGGGCAACAGATTTTTATTGGGTTCGTGTATTAAACAATATGGAGCAAAGGTAAATGGAATTGATTCTGAACAACCATCATTTAGTTGAATGGTGGAACAGGCTTGTAGGGCTGAATGGCCTCCTTTTGTTTGTATGCCTCACAGATTAGCAGCGGGTGGTAATGCCCTGGAACTCGCTGCCCACAAAGGTGGTGGAAGTGGAGACAATCAATGACTTCAAGAGGAAGCTGGATGGCCACCTGAGAGAAATAGACTTGCAGGGCTATGGGGAGTGAGGCAGGGAGTGGAACTGACAGCATAGTTCCATGCAGAGCTAGCAAAGGCTTGATGGACCAAATGGCCTCCTTCTGTGCCGTAAATGATTCGGCAAATGGCCATGTAGGTGAGGTATCAGTGTCCAGTGATTGTGTGAGAATCAGCACCTTCGGGAGAGTGAAATAAAACAATAGGAATGCAAAAGAATCTTCAAATGTGTTCACACTTTTGCAACGAGTCATAATCCCGGAAACCTGGGGTACAGCAGGTTTTTCTAGCTTGTTCTCCCATTCCAGTGCTGGACTCTTGCTGTGTCTATAAGATGTGCAGAGATGGCGAATGCACTTGAGTCAGGATGTAAACATATCGGGCCCTGAACAGGAGGAGCCAAAGCGTTACAGTTTCCCAAATCAGAGCGGGGAACAGAGGACAGATTGGTGTTACTGCCCCAAAGCTCTGAATAAAGAGAAGCCTGTCTGATATCACACCTCATCAGGCAAGCTGTTGAGTAAGAGGTGAGCCAGGCTCATTCTCATTGACTATGAATAGGCTATTGAGACACTGAATGCTTCTGTCTTCTGATTAAGGACCATGAATCCAGTTGTAATGTTTGTGCCAGTGAGTGTATTTGATGCCAATAGGCAGACATTGGGTGAATGCAGTTTTAATCAGCTCAGTCCCTGGGTTAAGTATGAAGTTTGCTGAAATGTTTATTGTGATCAGCAGCATAGTGATACACTCAGCTGCAGAAACTGAGCTGGTTCAAGGGATTAGGTTGCCGCAGTCAATGTGTTACTCAGGGAAGATTCATCTACCTATTGAGGTGAAATTTAAACGCCTGTGCTATTTCAGTCTGAGCACTGAGTTCTCCTGAATCAAGATCACCAGATTAACTTGCCATTTGGTGGGATCTTACTGTGCACCAACTAGCTGCCACGTTTGCTTACATAACAGCAGTCACTGTACTTAATGAGGTTTAAAATGTTATGCTGTAATGTTCTTTTCTTTTGGGCCTCCTTATCTCGAGAGACAATGGATACGCGCCTGGAGGTGGTCAGTGGTTTGTGAGGCAGCGCCTGGAGTGGCTATAAAGGCCAATTCTGGAGTGACAGGCTCTTCCACAGGTGCTGCAGAGAAATTTGTTTGTTGGGGCTGTTGCACAGTTGGCTCTCCCCTTGCGCCTCTGTCTTTTTTCCTGCCAACTACTAAGTCTCTTCTGTAGTGCTGTAATGTAAGGCTGTATAAACTGTAGAGATCGTTTCCTAATATACACTAACTGTCACTCACTGAGCCAATCTCTCGACATCTGTCTCCTTGTCCCTTCTCCCATTCCTCATTCAATCCATTCTGAGCTTCTGAGCTGCAAAAACAGACTACATTCAAATATTTCTCATAACTTTTCTTGTATCGTAAAAGCTGTCACTGCTGGGAATTGAACACTCCCAGGACAGGTACAGCACGGGGTTAGATACAGAGTAAAGCTCCCTCTACACTGTCCCCATCAAACACTCCCAGGACAGGTACAACACAGGGTTAGATACAGAGTAAAGCTCCCTCTACACTGTCCCCCATCAAACACTCCCAGGACAGGTACAGCACGGGGTTAGATACAGAGTAAAGCTCCCTCTACACTGTCCCCCATCAAACACTCCCAGGACAGGTACAGCACTGGGATTGGCTCCTTTGTGATTGGGAATACTGAGTGCTGAGTGCATCAACGAGGTGCAGCTGACAGTGCTGCAGTCAGTTGCTGGAGGTGCTGCTGGAGAAGGAGTGCTGAGGAGGGAACTGCAAGAACTGCAAAAACTTTTCAACAACTTTTGCTGCAGAGGAGGAAAGACTTTGAAAAAGGCTGTATTTCGAGGTGGGTGTCGAGTACCAAGCTTTCATTTCATTTGGACTGTTGTGGGAGGTGAAAGAGGCCAGAAGAACAAGGGGTGGGGGCTATACAATTCTGTAGGGAGCTGTGCAGTTGCATTAAAGTTGCAGGGAAGCTCCCTCCCCACCCCATTTGCCCAGCCTGAGTCAGCTGAAGCTGCCTGGCTAATAGAGACATCAGGATCGAACGAGAGCCTGGGCAGCTTTCGGCTGACCCAGGTGAAGACCCCTCCCACAACCAGAAGACCGGAAGACCAGAAGTATTTACAGTGCTCTGAGTACCACCCCTTAAGGGGAAAAAAAAAGCAAAGTCATCGCTTGCAGCCTGTCTTTCCCATTTCCTGTGTACCCTCAGCCTCTCCCCAAACCTCCTAGTTGGTTTCTTTGTTTGTTTGTTTGCTTACCTGCAATTTGGGGGTGGGTTTGGCTCTTGAGCCATGGCAAGCCCATCATCACCGGTGGCGGGGCCTTCTCATACCTACGCAGCTGCAGCTTCTGTGGCTGCCCACGTGGCCCCGTCACCCTTTAAATTATTGACATGCAGCCATGGGGTGAAGAGCTATCCCCACCCCAACATGTCTATTGAGGCCTGCGTTAAGGCAATGGCCGTGGTTGTCGGCCCCTCGGCCATTGTTGCGGCCTCAAAGATGTATGGGAAGGCTGTGTTCTTTTTGAAGACCGAGCGGGCGGTGTCCCTGGCCCTGAGTAAAGGGCTCACTGTGGGGGGGACCTTCCTGCCAGTGGACCCTCTGGGGGCCACTGCGCATCGGATAATGTTGTCCAACGTCCCACCCTTCATTCCCAGTGAGCTCCTCCTCCCCCACCTGCACCATCTGGGGGAGGTGAGGTCGGGGATCACCCCAGTCCGGCTTGGTCTTCGGGAGCACAGCCTCCAACATGTCTACTCCTTCCGCCGCCAGTTATTTATGCAGCTGGCGCGGGAGGAGGACACGGAGGGCCAATTTAATGTGGAGTTCCAGGGGACGGCCTACCGCGTCTTTTGGACCTCGGATGGGGCGCGGTGCCACGTCTGCAAGGGGGTGGGGCATGTTCGTAAGAACTGCCCCAACCTCCCGGCCGCCAGCTCCACCTCGGCGGCCCAGAGTGGTTCCACAGCACCTCCTCCCACTCCCCCCGCACATCCAACAGACACCGCTCAGTCGGTTCCGGAGGCTGTGGTTTTCACAGCCTCTGGCGGGGAGGGGAGCGTCCGTCCGAGCGGAAGGAAGACGCGGGGAAAAAAGAAACATCGTGAGGCGCGTCCCCTGGACACTTTGACTCAACCCGAGCCTGAGCTCAGCCCAAAGCCCATTCCCATGGAATCCACCTGTCCCAGGGCTGGGCTCAGGCCCAGGGTGACTAAAAAAGGAAAAAAGGGTGCGGAGGCGGAGGCCTCTGATGACATGGAGGTCTCTGAGTCTCCGCGCCCAAGTGCGAAAAAGAGGAGAAGGCACCCCTCCACAGAAATAACACAGGGCCCTGAGGTGCAGGGCCCATCTGTTGGAGGGGAGCTGCCTCCTGTTTCTGGTCCTCAGGTGCCCCCTACCGCCACCACCAAGGCTGCAAAGTCCGGGCAGGTGCTCCCTATTCCTCAGGATGGAGGGGAGGGGATGGCCCCGGTACGTGAGGCCCCTCCTGAAGGAGTAAGTGGGGCCCTGCTTGTGGTGGGGGAGCCTGGGGAAACCGCCCATTCCGCCACTGCTACTGGGTCGGGTGTCCTGAATGAAGGGGAGGGCGAGGCCCCAGAGGGTCGGGCCTCCCAGCCGGAGTCCACCACCAACCAGGAGACACCCGACCCAGTTATAACTGAGAATGCTGCCCCATCTGCTGGGCCTGTGGGTGCTGGCGGAGCGGGAGATGGCCTCCTCTCGCCGCCTCCGGTCTCGGCTCCGGCTGGTTTCCCGGAGTCCGGATCTTCTGTCTCCCCTGGACCAGTCATTGGCCTGGGGATGGAGGTGGAGGGGGGTCCTGAACCGCTGGTGCCTACAGGCTCCAGTTTCACAATAGAACCCAGAGAGGACTCCTCCGCCATCGATCCTGGGGGTGGGATCGTGACGGAGGCGGGACCAGCTGGCGCGGCCGGGACGTCCGCCCCACAGTGTGTGGTGGATGTGTTGGCCGCTGGCGGTGACGACCCGGAGGAGGATGGGGATTCGGTGCGGGGCACGGAGGATGATCTTGATTCCATCGCCAGTGAGGTGGTGGAGTCCCTCGTGCCTCCCACCGAATCTCCTCTCATCCCCACGGCGGAACTCCGGGATTTCCTCGCGGCTTGCAGAGGTTGCCGCAATAAAGTTCAGCTGGCCCTCGACCGTTGGTCGAATCTGGCGCTGATCATCCAGTCCGTCCGTGCCGCCCTTAAGATAGCGGGCAAGCGCGCGGACGTGAAACTGGTTGAGAGGCGCCGTTTTAATGTGTTCCTCAATGGGTTGCTGGGGGAGTGGAGGGCCAGGTGCACTTCCACTCCCTCCTCACAGTGAGCTGTTGGTGACGGGTTTTAAGTACCTTTGACATGAAGATAACCATAGCCAGCCTCAACATCAACGGCAGCAGAGGGGCTCACCGCAGATTTCACAATCTCTCAGTCCTTAGGGAAGGGAGATACGCGGTGAGCTTTCTGCAGGAAACCCACACCGTTCCGGGAGACGAAGCCACCTGGCTCCTGGAGTGGCAGGGTGGGGTCTACATGAGTCACCTCACCCCTATTTCTAGTGGGGTGGCGATCTTGTTGGCCCCGACTTTTCAGCCGGAGATCTTGGGGGTCAAGGAGCTAGTGCCGGGCCGCTTGCTCCACCTCGCCGTTCGCCTGGGTAGCGTGCCGCTCCACTTTGTGAACGTGTACGCGCCCAGGCCCGGCGCTTTGCAAGCGCGCTTCTTTGAAGAAGTGTCCGCTCTCTTGAGCTCCATCGATAGCGGCGAGTGCATCATCCTCGGGGGGGATTTTAACTGCACCCTCGAGGTGGGGGATCGCTCCGGTCCCCAGCGCGGCCAAGCGTCGGTGGAGAAGTTGAGGGGACTGATCAGCTCCCTTAACTTGGTGGACGTCTGGCGGAATCTCCATCCCGACTCCAGCGCCTTCACGTGGAGGTCTGGAGGAGGGGGGTCGCGAATCGACCGCCTCTACATTTCGCAGGCGTACGTCTCCCGCGTTTCGGCGGCCTCCATGCGGCTGGTGCCGTGCTTGGACCACCGCCTGGTGTGGGCGGAGTTCACTCCGCTCCGCACGCGGGCGGGGTCCGCGTACTGGCACTTTAACAACCGGCTGCTGGAGGACGTGCGATTTCGGGACTCGTTCTGTCGATTCTGGGCCGACTGGAGAAGGAAGCAGGGGGGCTTCCCCTCCTTGAGGCTATGGTGGGATGTGGGCAAGACTCACATCCGCGTCTTCTGTCAGGAGTACGCGAAGGGGTCGACCAAGAGGCGGGAAGCCGAGGTCGGGCGCCTTGAGAGGGAGGTGCTCGACTTGGAATCCCGCCTCGGTCATGCCGTCGCGGACCCGGCCCTGTGGCAGGCGTACAAAGAGAAGAAGGGCGCGCTGAGGAACCTGCAGCTCATAGGGTCCCGAGGCGCGTACGTGAGGTCGCGGATCCAGATCCTGGAAGATTTGGACCGCGCCTCACCCTTCTTCTACTCGCTGGAAAAATGGCGGGGGGTCCGTAAGCAGCTCGTCGAGCTGCTGGCCGACGACGGATCCTCCATCACGGATCCGGAGGGAATGGGCCTCCTGGTCCGGACGTATTACAGTGCGTTGTTCTCTCCGGATCCGTCCAGCGAGGATGCGCGCAGAGTTTTGTGGGAGGACCTGCCGCAGGTCAGCCCGGTGGGCGCCGAAGGATTGGAGGCTCCGCTCACGTTGGCGGAGCTGACTGGCGCCCTCCACCAGCTCTCGAGGGGCAAATCCCCAGGGCTGGATGGGTTGACCGTGGAGTTCCTCAGGGCGTTCTGGGACGTCCTGGGGGACGATTACGCGCGGGTCCTGGGGGAAAGCCTGGCGACCGGGGAGATGCCCCTCTCGTGGCGCAGGGCGGTCATCGTCCTGCTGCCGAAGAGGGGCGATCTCCGCCTGCTTAAAAACTGGCGTCCGGTCTCCCTCCTCAGCACGGATTATAAGATCTTTGCCCGGGCTATGTCTACCCGCCTGGGCTCCGTGCTGGCCCACATGATCCACCCCGACCAGTCCTACACGGTCCCGGGCCGGTCCATCCAGGACAACATCCACCTGGTCCGGGACCTGATCCATCTTTCCCAGAGGACTGGTCAGTCGGTCGCCTTTCTCTCCCTCGATCAGGAGAAGGCGTTCGACAGGGTGGATCACGATTACCTTTTCGGGACTCTGCGCGCTTTCGGACTCGGGCCGCATTTCGTGGCCCGGGTCCGACTTTTATACGCTGCCGCAGAGTGTCTAGTCAAAGTTAACGGGTCCTTGACGGCGCCCCTTCGCTTTGGGAGAGGAGTGCGTCAGGGGTGCCCCATGTCCGGCCAATTGTATACCATCTGCGTGGAGCCCTTCCTGTGCCTGCTTCGCAGGAGGTTGACGGGATTGGCTCTGCGCGAGCCGGCCATGCGGGTCGTCCTCTCGGCTTACGCCGACGACGTGCTCCTCGCAATCACAGATCCCGTTGACTTGCGGAGGATGCGCGACTGCCAGCAGACCTTTTCTGCCGCGTCCTCCGCGAGGATCAATTGGGAGAAATGTTCCGGACTCCTGGTTGGTCAGTGGCGGGTGGACTCCCTGCCGGAGGAGATGACACCTTTTGCGTGGAGCACCACGCACCTCCTCTATTTGGGAGTCCACCTTAGCCCCGCTGAGGAAGCCTGGCCGGCAAACTGGCAGGAGTTGGAGGCGAAAGTCACCGCTCGGCTGGGGCGCTGGACAGGACTGCTCCGAGTGCTTTCCTACAGGGGCCGAGCGTTGGTCATAAACCAACTGGTGGCCTCCATGCTGTGGTACCGGTTGGTCACTTTGGCCCCGCCCCCTGTATTTGCCACCAAGATCCAGAAGAAACTCGTCGATTTCTTCTGGGGCAAGAGGAAACACTGGGTCTCTGCCGCGGTCCTGAGTCTCCCGATCGAGGAGGGCGGTCAGTCGCTGGTGTGCGTCCGCACCCAGGCTGCGACTCTCCGCCTTCGGACCCTGCAGAGATACCTGTACGTCGAGCGTCCTCCCAGATGGTGTGCGCTGGCGACGTATTTTTTCCGCCAGTGTCACTGCCTTCAAGACGACACGCAGCTCCCGGTGGAGTCCGTTAGCCGCGCCTCTCTGAGGGAGTTGCCTGTCTTTTACCGGGATCTTTTCCGAGTCTGGAACATGGTCGCCTCCAGTCAGGGCGCTCCCCCGCCGGCGGAGGAGAGCGCCTCGGCTGTCCGGGCGGCCGACTCCGGGGATGGTCCGGCGGGCGGAGGAGTAGCCGAAACCCCCGGGACGCCCCTCACTGCGGGTGGCGAGGGGGCTCGGGAGTGCGGAGCGATCCCGGCCGAGCTGACCCCCGCTCGGCCGGAACTGCTCATCGGACCCAGGCCCCGAAACCCTCCTCGGGAGCCGGTCCCGCACAACCCGAGCCGCCTCTCGGAAATGCCCTCCGTGCCATTCCAATCGGCGCGGAGGGGTTTCCTGTACGGGCTGCTCCTGCACACTCTCCACTTCCTCGCCCTCGTCAGCCGGCCGGACACGCCCTGGCGGTCCGCGTTGCCATCTGGTGGCGAGGGGAAACCCCGATGGAGGTCTCTCTACGCGGGAGTCTTCCCCCTTTACATCGGGGACCTGGGGTGGAGGGTGCTGCACAGAGCAGTCCCGTGCAATAGGCTTTTAAGTAGGTTCACGGACTCCCAGGCCACCTGTACTTTCTGCGGCCTGGACGAGTCCGTGTTCCACGTTTATACGGAGTGTGCGAGGTTGCAGCCCCTATTTGAGTATCTGAAGGGGCTGCTCCTCAAATTCTGGCTGCACTTCAGTCCCACGCTCCTGATCTTTGGGCACCCGGTGCGGAGGGGCTTGGGCCGGGAGGAGGATCTCCTCATCGGTCTGCTCCTGGGCCTGGCCAAGGTGGCAATTCACAGGTCCGGGTTGCGGGCCGTTGGGGGGTCCGTCCTCCCCGATTGCCTGCCCCTCTTCCGCGGTTACGTTCGCGCCCGGGTGTCCCTGGAAAAGGAGCATGCGGTGTCCGCCGGTACGCTTGAGGCCTTCCGCGACCGGTGGGCACCGCAGGGACTGGAGTGCATCGTCGACGCCGAGAATGGCATTTTAATTTGAGTTTTTTGTTTATTTATCTGTTTTAATAAAGTTATTTTAAAAATATAAGTGTGTATATAAAGGGGGCCTGAGGAATAAAGGCCCCCTCGACATAAAAAATGTATAAAGGGGGCCTGAGGAATAAAGGCCCCCTCGATGTGAAAAAAAAAAAAAAAAAAAACGGGCTTAGATACAGAGTAAAACTCCCTCTAAAAAAAAAAAAAAAAAAAACGGGGTTAGATACAGAGTAAAGCTCCCTCTACACTGTCCCCCATCAAACACTCCCAGGACAGGTACAGCACTGGGATTGGCTGCTCTCTGATTTGGGAGCCTGAGTGTTGAGAGCCTCAACGAGGTGCAGCTGAGAGTGCTGGTGGCAGTTGGAGGTTGCAGAGGTGGAGAGAGGAGCTGCACTGAGCAAGGGAGAGCAGCTACCAACAAGCAGAGGAAAACTCCAACAACAGTCTCCATTAAAGAGAAGAAAGGGACATTTTGTGGAAACAAGGCTTTGTCTGGAGGTGGGTGCTGAACACCAGTAATTTACTTTGGACTGTTGGGGGAGGAACAAGTGGCTGGAACAACAAGGGGTGGGGCTGCCAATTCAACAGGAGTCTGTGCTGCTGCAAAAGCACACAGGGAAGCTCCCTCCCCACCCCAATTGCCAAGCCTGGGTCAGCTGAAGCTGCCCAGCTAAACAGACGGAAGGGGATAGATAGTGCCTGGGCAGCTTCAGCTGACCCAGGTGAAGACGACTCCCCCAACCAGAAGACCGGAAGATCAACTTCAAAGACTGTTTGTTTTAAGTGTACTGTGAGCACCACCTCCAGAAAGCAAGTCATCCCTTCCAGCCTGCCTTTGCCTCTCCTCTCTTACCTCAGCCTCTCCACTAATCTGTTGTTTGTTTGTTTGTCTTTTCAAATTTTTCTGTGAATCTGTTATTTAGTGTGCAAGTCCACAATTTGGGGTGGGTTTAGCTCTTGGACCCATGGCAAGCCCTTCATCACCGGTGGCGGGGCCCTCTACTACCTACGCAGCTGCAGCTTCTGTGGCTGCCCACGTGGCCCCGTCACCCTTTAAATTATTGACATGCAGCCATGGGGTGAAGAGCTATCCCCACCCCAACATGTCTATTGAGGCCTGCGTTAAGGCAATGGCCGTGGTTGTCGGCCCCTCGGCCATTGTTGCGGCCTCAAAGATGTATGGGAAGGCTGTGTTCTTTTTGAAGACCGAGCGGGCGGTGTCCCTGGCCCTGAGTAAAGGGCTCACTGTGGGGGGGACCTTCCTGCCAGTGGACCCTCTGGGGGCCACTGCGCATCGGATAATGTTGTCCAACGTCCCACCCTTCATTCCCAGTGAGCTCCTCCTCCCCCACCTGCACCATCTGGGGGAGGTGAGGTC
The DNA here is from genome assembly GCF_036365525.1 of Heterodontus francisci. NCBI lineage: Eukaryota > Metazoa > Chordata > Chondrichthyes > Heterodontiformes > Heterodontidae > Heterodontus > Heterodontus francisci. The sequence goes on along the minus strand of NC_090386.1, from coordinate 100,514,980 downwards.
GGGGATCACCCCAGTCCGGCTTGGTCTTCGGGAGCACAGCCTCCAACATGTCTACTCCTTCCGCCGCCAGTTATTTATGCAGCTGGCGCGGGAGGAGGACACGGAGGGCCAATTTAATGTGGAGTTCCAGGGGACGGCCTACCGCGTCTTTTGGACCTCGGACGGGGCGCGGTGCCACGTCTGCAAGGGGGTGGGGCATGTTCGGAAGAACTGCCCCAACCTCCCGGCCGCCAGCTCCACCTCGGCGGCCCAGAGTGGTTCCACAGCACCTCCTCCCACTCCCCCCGCACATCCAACAGACACCGCTCAGTCGGTTCCGGAGGCTGTGGTTTTCACAGCCTCTGGCGGGGAGGGGAGCGTCCGTCCGAGCGGAAGGAAGACGCGGGGAAAAAAGAAACATCGTGAGGCGCGTCCCCTGGACACTTTGACTCAACCCGAGCCTGAGCTCAGCCCAAAGCCCATTCCCATGGAATCCACCTGTCCCAGGGCTGGGCTCAGGCCCAGGGTGACTAAAAAAGGAAAAAAGGGTGCGGAGGCGGAGGCCTCTGATGACATGGAGGTCTCTGAGTCTCCGCGCCCAAGTGCGAAAAAGAGGAGAAGGCACCCCTCCACAGAAATAACACAGGGCCCTGAGGTGCAGGGCCCATCTGTTGGAGGGGAGCTGCCTCCTGTTTCTGGTCCTCAGGTGCCCCCTACCGCCACCACCAAGGCTGCAAAGTCCGGGCAGGTGCTCCCTATTCCTCAGGATGGAGGGGAGGGGATGGCCCCGGTACGTGAGGCCCCTCCTGAAGGAGTAAGTGGGGCCCTGCTTGTGGTGGGGGAGCCTGGGGAAACCGCCCATTCCGCCACTGCTACTGGGTCGGGTGTCCTGAATGAAGGGGAGGGCGAGGCCCCAGAGGGTCGGGCCTCCCAGCCGGAGTCCACCACCAACCAGGAGACACCCGACCCAGTTATAACTGAGAATGCTGCCCCATCTGCTGGGCCTGTGGGTGCTGGCGGAGCGGGAGATGGCCTCCTCTCGCCGCCTCCAGTCTCGGCTCCGGCTGGTTTCCCGGAGTCCGGAACTTCTGTCTCCCCTGGACCACTCATTGGCCTGGGGATGGAGGTGGAGGGGGGTCCTGAACCGCTGGTGCCTACAGGCTCCAGTTTCACAATAGAACCCAGAGAGGACTCCTCCGCCATCGATCCTGGGGGTGGGATCGTGACGGAGGCGGGACCAGCTGGCGCGGCCGGGACGTCCGCCCCACAGTGTGTGGTGGATGTGTTGGCCGCTGGCGGTGACGACCCGGAGGAGGATGGGGATTCGGTGCGGGGCACGGAGGATGATCTTGATTCCATCGCCAGTGAGGTGGTGGAGTCCCTCGTGCCTCCCACCGAATCTCCTCTCATCCCCACGGCGGAACTCCGGGATTTCCTCGCGGCTTGCAGAGGTTGCCGCAATAAAGTTCAGCTGGCCCTCGACCGTTGGTCGAATCTGGCGCTGATCATCCAGTCCGTCCGTGCCGCCCTTAAGATAGCGGGCAAGCGCGCGGACGTGAAACTGGTTGAGAGGCGCCGTTTTAATGTGTTCCTCAATGGGTTGCTGGGGGAGTGGAGGGCCAGGTGCACTTCCACTCCCTCCTCACAGTGAGCTGTTGGTGACGGGTTTTACGTACCTTTGACATGAAGATAACCATAGCCAGCCTCAACATCAACGGCAGCAGAGGGGCTCACCGCAGATTTCACAATCTCTCAGTCCTTAGGGAAGGGAGATACGCGGTGAGCTTTCTGCAGGAAACCCACACCGTTCCGGGAGACGAAGCCACCTGGCTCCTGGAGTGGCAGGGTGGGGTCTACATGAGTCACCTCACCCCTATTTCTAGTGGGGTGGCTATCTTGTTGGCCCCGACTTTTCAGCCGGAGATCTTGGGGGTCAAGGAGCTAGTGCCGGGCCGCTTGCTCCACCTCGCCGTTCGCCTGGGTAGCGTGCCGCTCCACTTTGTGAACGTGTACGCGCCCAGGCCCGGCGCTTTGCAAGCGCGCTTCTTTGAAGAAGTGTCCGCTCTCTTGAGCTCCATCGACAGCGGCGAGTGCATCATCCTCGGGGGGGATTTTAACTGCACCCTCGAGGTGGGGGATCGCTCCGGTCCCCAGCGCGGCCAAGCGTCGGTGGAGAAGTTGAGGGGACTGATCAGCTCCCTTAACTTGGTGGACGTCTGGCGGAATCTCCATCCCGACTCCAGCGCCTTCACGTGGAGGTCTGGAGGAGGGGGGTCGCGAATCGACCGCCTCTACATTTCGCAGGCGTACATCTCCCGCGTTTCGGCGGCCTCCATGCGGCTGGTGCCGTGCTCGGACCACCGCCTGGTGTGGGCGGAGTTCACTCCGCTCCGCACGCGGGCGGGGTCCGCGTACTGGCACTTTAACAACCGGCTGCTGGAGGACGTGCGATTTCGGGACTCGTTCTGTCGATTCTGGGCCGACTGGAGAAGGAAGCAGGGGGGCTTCCCCTCCTTGAGGCTATGGTGGGATGTGGGCAAGACTCACATCCGCGTCTTCTGTCAGGAGTACGCGAAGGGGTCGACCAAGAGGCGGGAAGCCGAGGTCGGGCGCCTTGAGAGGGAGGTGCTCGACTTGGAATCCCGCCTCGGTCATGCCGTCGCGGACCCGGCCCTGTGGCAGGCGTACAAAGAGAAGAAGGGCGCGCTGAGGAACCTGCAGCTCATAGGGTCCCGAGGCGCGTACGTGAGGTCGCGGATCCAGATCCTGGAAGATTTGGACCGCGCCTCACCCTTCTTCTACTCGCTGGAAAAATGGCGGGGGGTCCGTAAGCAGCTTGTCGAGCTGCTGGCCGACGACGGATCCTCCATCACGGATCCGGAGGGAATGGGCCTCCTGGTCCGGACGTATTACAGTGCGTTGTTCTCTCCGGATCCGTCCAGCGAGGATGCGCGCAGAGTTTTGTGGGAGGACCTGCCGCAGGTCAGCCCGGAGGGCGCCGAAGGATTGGAGGCTCCGCTCACGTTGGCGGAGCTGACTGGCGCCCTCCACCAGCTCTCGAGGGGCAAATCCCCAGGGCTGGATGGGTTGACCGTGGAGTTCCTCAGGGCGTTCTGGGACGTCCTGGGGGACGATTACGCGCGGGTCCTGGGGGAAAGCCTGGCGACCGGGGAGATGCCCCTCTCGTGGCGCAGGGCGGTCATCGTCCTGCTGCCGAAGAGGGGCGATCTCCGCCTGCTTAAAAACTGGCGTCCGGTCTCCCTCCTCAGCACGGATTATAAGATCTTTGCCCGGGCTATGTCTACCCGCCTGGGCTCCGTGCTGGCCCACATGATCCACCCCGACCAGTCCTACACGGTCCCGGGCCGGTCCATCCAGGACAACATCCACCTGGTCCGGGACCTGATCCATCTTTCCCAGAGGACTGGTCAGTCGGTCGCCTTTCTCTCCCTCGATCAGGAGAAGGCGTTCGACAGGGTGGATCACGATTACCTTTTCGGGACTCTGCGCGCTTTCGGACTCGGGCCGCATTTCGTGGCCCGGGTCCGACTTTTATACGCCGCCGCAGAGTGTCTAGTCAAAGTTAACGGGTCCTTGACGGCGCCCCTTCGATTTGGGAGAGGAGTGCGTCAGGGGTGCCCCATGTCCGGCCAATTGTATACCATCTGCGTGGAGCCCTTCCTGTGCCTGCTTCGCAGGAGGTTGACGGGATTGGCTCTGCGCGAGCCGGCCATGCGGGTCGTCCTCTCGGCTTACGCCGACGACGTGCTCCTCGCAATCACAGATCCCGTTGACTCGCGGAGGATGCGCGACTGCCAGCAGACCTTTTCTGCCGCGTCCTCCGCGAGGATCAATTGGGAGAAATGTTCCGGACTCCTGGTTGGTCAGTGGCGGGTGGATTCCCTGCCGGAGGAGATGACACCTTTTGCGTGGAGCACCACGCACCTCCTCTATCTGGGAGTCCACCTTAGCCCCGCTGAGGAAGCCTGGCCGGCAAACTGGCAGGAGTTGGAGGCGAAAGTCACCGCTCGGCTGGGGCGCTGGACAGGACTGCTCCGAGTGCTTTCCTACAGGGGCCGAGCGTTGGTCATAAACCAACTGGTGGCCTCCATGCTGTGGTACCGGTTGGTCACTTTGGCCCCGCCCCCTGTATTTGCCACCAAGATCCAGAAGAAACTCGTCGATTTCTTCTGGGGCAAGAGGAAACACTGGGTCTCTGCCGCGGTCCTGAGTCTCCCGATCGAGGAGGGCGGTCAGTCGCTGGTGTGCGTCCGCACCCAGGCTGCGACTCTCCGCCTTCGGACCCTGCAGAGATACCTGTACGTCGAGCGTCCTCCCAGATGGTGTGCGCTGGCGACGTATTTTTTCCGCCAGTGTCACTGCCTTCAAGACGACACGCAGCTCCCGGTGGAGTCCGTTAGCCGCGCCTCTCTGAGGGAGTTGCCTGTCTTTTACCGGGATCTTTTCCGAGTCTGGAACATGGTCGCCTCCAGTCAGGGCGCTCCCCCGCCGGCGGAGGAGAGCGCCTCGGCTGTCCGGGCGGCCGACTCCGGGGACGGTCCGGCGGGCGGAGGAGTAGCTGAAACCCCCGGGACGCCCCTCACTGTGGGTGGCGAGGGGGCTCGGGAGTGCGGAGCGATCCCGGCCGAGCTGACCCCCGCTGGGCCGGAACTGCTCATCGGACCCAGGCCCCGAAACCCTCCTCGGGAGCCGGTCCCGCACAACCCGAGCCGCCTCTCGGGAATGCCCTCCGTGCCATTCCAATCGGCGCGGAGGGGTTTCCTGTACGGGCTGCTCCTGCACACTTTCCACTTCCTCGCCCTCGTCAGCCGGCCGGACACGCCCTGGCGGTCCGCGTTGCCATCTGGCGGCGAGGGGAAACCCCGATGGAGGTCTCTCTACGCGGGAGTCTTCCCCCTTTACATCGGGGACCTGGGGTGGAGGGTGCTGCACAGAGCAGTCCCGTGCAATAGGCTTTTAAGTAGGTTCACGGACTCCCAGGCCACCTGTACTTTCTGCGGCCTGGACGAGTCCGTGTTCCACATTTATACGGAGTGTGCGAGGTTGCAGCCCCTATTTGAGTATCTGAAGGGGCTGCTCCTCAAATTCTGGCTGCACTTCAGTCCCACGCTCCTGATCTTTGGGCACCCGGTGCGGAGGGGCTTGGGCCGGGAGGAGGATCTCCTCGTCGGTCTGCTCCTGGGCCTGGCCAAGGTGGCAATTCACAGGTCCAGGTTGCGGGCCGTCGGGGGTTCCGTCCTCCCTGATTGCCTGCCCCTCTTCCGCGGTTACGTTCGCGCCCGGGTGTCCCTGGAAAAGGAGCATGCGGTGTCCGCCGGTACGCTTGAGGCCTTCCGCGACCGGTGGGCACCGCAGGGACTGGAGTGCATCGTCGACGCCGAGAATGGCATTTTAATTTGAGTTTTTTGTTTATTTATCTGTTTTAATAAAGTTATTTTAAAACTGTAAATATGTACATAAAGGGGGCCTGAGGGATAAAGGCCCCCTCGATGTGAAAAATATAAAAGGGGCCTGGGGTATAAAGGTCACCTTGTTTAAAAAAAAAAAAAAAAAAAAACGGGGTTAGATACAGAGTAAAGCTCCCTCTACACTGTCCCCCATCAAACACTCCCAGGACAGGTACAGCACTGGGATTGGCTGCTCTCTGATTTGGGAGCCTGAGTGTTGAGAGCCTCAACGAGGTGCAGCTGAGAGTGCTGGTGGCAGTTGGAGGTTGCAGAGGTGGAGAGAGGAGCTGCACTGAGCAAGGGAGAGCAGCTACCAACAAGCAGAGGAAAACTCCAACAACAGTCTCCATTAAAGAGAAGAAAGGGACATTTTGTGGAAACAAGGCTTTGTCTGGAGGTGGGTGCTGAACACCAGTAATTTACTTTGGACTGTTGGGGGAGGAACAAGTGGCTGGAACAACAAGGGGTGGGGCTGCCAATTCAACAGGAGTCTGTGCTGCTGCAAAAGCACACAGGGAAGCTCCCTCCCCACCCCAATTGCCAAGCCTGGGTCAGCTGAAGCTGCCCAGCTAAACAGACGGAAGGGGATAGATAGTGCCTGGGCAGCTTCAGCTGACCCAGGTGAAGACGACTCCCCCAACCAGAAGACCGGAAGACCAACTTCAAAGACTGTTTGTTTTGAGTGTGCTGTGAGCACCACCTCCAGAAAGCAAGTCATCCCTTCCAGCCTGCCTTTGCCTCTCCTCTCTTACCTCAGCCTCTCCACTAACCTGTTGTTTGTTTGTTTGTCTTTTCAAATTTTTCTGTGAATCTGTTATTTAGTGTGCAAGTCCACAATTTGGGGTGGGTTTAGCTCTTGGACCCATGGCAAGCCCTTCATCACCGGTGGCGGGGCCCTCTACTACCTACGCAGCTGCAGCTTCTGTGGCTGCCCACGTGGCCCCGTCACCCTTTAAATTATTGACATGCAGCCATGGGGTGAAGAGCTATCCCCACCCCAACATGTCTATTGAGGCCTGCGTTAAGGCAATGGCCGTGGTTGTCGGCCCCTCGGCCATTGTTGCGGCCTCAAAGATGTATGGGAAGGCTGTGTTCTTTTTGAAGACCGAGCGGGCGGTGTCCCTGGCCCTGAGTAAAGGGCTCACTGTGGGGGGGACCTTCCTGCCAGTGGACCCTCTGGGAGCCACTGCGCATCGGATAATGTTGTCCAACGTCCCACCCTTCATTCCCAGTGAGCTCCTCCTCCCCCACCTGCACCATCTGGGGGAGGTGAGGTCGGGGATCACCCCAGTCCGGCTCGGTCTTCGGGAGCACAGCCTCCAACATGTCTACTCCTTCCGCCGCCAGTTATTTATGCAGCTGGCGCGGGAGGAGGACACGGAGGGCCAATTTAATGTGGAGTTCCAGGGGACGGCCTACCGCGTCTTTTGGACCTCGGACGGGGCGCGGTGCCACGTATGCAAGGGGGTGGGGCATGTTCGGAAGAACTGCCCCAACCTCCCGGCCGCCAGCTCCACCTCGGCGGCCCAGAGTGGTTCCACAGCACCTCCTCCCACTCCCCCCGCACATCCAACAGACACCGCTCAGTCGGTTCCGGAGGCTGTGGTTTTCACAGCCTCTGGCGGGGAGGGGAGTGTCCGTCCGAGCGGAAGGAAGACGCGGGGAAAAAAGAAACATCGTGAGGCGCGTCCCCTGGACACTTTGACTCAACCCGAGCCTGAGCTCAGCCCAAAGCCCATTCCCATGGAATCCACCTGTCCCAGGGCTGGGCTCAGGCCCAGGGTGACTAAAAAAGGAAAAAAGGGTGCGGAGGCGGAGGCCTCTGATGACATGGAGGTCTCTGAGTCTCCGCGCCCAAGTGCGAAAAAGAGGAGAAGGCACCCCTCCACAGAAATAACACAGGGCCCTGAGGTGCAGGGCCCATCTGTTGGAGGGGAGCTGCCTCCTGTTTCTGGTCCTCAGGTGCCCCCTACCGCCACCACCAAGGCTGCAAAGTCCGGGCAGGTGCTCCCTATTCCTCAGGATGGAGGGGAGGGGATGGCCCCGGTACGTGAGGCCCCTCCTGAAGGAGTAAGTGGGGCCCTGCTTGTGATGGGGGAGCCTGGGGAAACCGTCCATTCCGCCACTGCTACTGGGTCGGGTGCCCTGAATGAAGGGGAGGGCGAGGCCCCAGAGGGTCGGGCCTCCCAGCCGGAGTCCACCACCAACCAGGAGACACCCGACCCAGTTATAACTGAGAATGCTGCCCCATCTGCTGGGCCTGTGGGTGCTGGCGGAGCGGGAGATGGCCTCCTCTCGCCGCCTCCAGTCTCGGCTCCGGCTGGTTTCCCGGAGTCCGGAACTTCTGTCTCCCCTGGACCACTCATTGGCCTGGGGATGGAGGTGGAGGGGGGTCCTGAACCGCTGGTGCCGACAGGCTCCAGTTTCACAATAGAACCCAGAGAGGACTCCTCCGCCATCGATCCTGGGGGTGGGATCGTGACGGAGGCGGGACCAGCTGGCGCGGCCGGGACGTCCGCCCCACAGTGTGTGGTGGATGTGTCGGCCGCTGGCGGTGACGACCCGGAGGAGGATGGGGATTCGGTGCGGGGCACGGAGGATGATCTTGATTCCATCGCCAGTGAGGTGGTGGAGTCCCTCGTGCCTCCCACCGAATCTCCTCTCATCCCCACGGCGGAACTCCGGGATTTCCTCGCGGCTTGCAGGGGTTGCCGCAATAAAGTTCAGCTGGCCCTCGACCGTTGGTCGAATCTGGCGCTGATCATCCAGTCCGTCCGTGCCGCCCTTAAGATAGCGGGCAAGCGCGCGGACGTGAAACTGGTTGAGAGGCGCCGTTTTAATGTGTTCCTCAATGGGTTGCTGGGGGAGTGGAGGGCCAGGTGCACTTCCACTCCTTCCTCACAGTGAGGTGTTGGTGACGGGTTTTAAGTACCTTTGACATGAAGATAACCATAGCCAGCCTCAACATCAACGGCAGCAGAGGGGCTCACCGCAGATTTCACAATCTCTCAGTCCTTAGGGAAGGGAGATACGCGGTGAGCTTTCTGCAGGAAACCCACACCGTTCCGGGAGACGAAGCCACCTGGCTCCTGGAGTGGCAGGGTGGGGTCTACATGAGTCACCTCACCCCTATTTCTAGTGGGGTGGCTATCTTGTTGGCCCCGACTTTTCAGCCGGAGATCTTGGGGGTCAAGGAGCTAGTGCCGGGCCGCTTGCTCCACCTCGCCGTTCGCCTGGGTAGCGTGCCGCTCCACTTTGTGAACGTGTACGCGCCCAGGCCCGGCGCGTTGCAAGCGCGCTTCTTTGAAGAAGTGTCCGCTCTCTTGAGCTCCATCGATAGCGGCGAGTGCATCATCCTCGGGGGGGATTTTAACTGCACCCTCGAGGTGGGGGATCGCTCCGGTCCCCAGCGCGGCCAAGCGTCGGTGGAGAAGTTGAGGGGACTGATCAGCTCCCTTAACTTGGTGGACGTCTGGCGGAATCTCCATCCCGACTCCAGCGCCTTCATGTGGAGGTCTGGAGAAGGACGGTCCCGAATCGACCGCCTTTACTTTTCGCAGGCTTAGGTCTCCCGCGTCTCGGCGGCTCCACGCGGCTGGTGCCGTGCTCGGACCACCACCTGGTGTGGGCGGAGTTCGCTCCGCTCCGCATGCGGGTGGGGTCCGCGTATTGGCACTTTAACAACCGGCTGCTGGAGGACGAGCGATTCCGGGACTCGTTCCGTCGATTCTGGGCCGACTGGAGGAGGAAGAAGGGGGCTTCCCCTCCTTGAGACTATGGTGGGATGTGGGCAAGACTCACATCCGTGTCTTCTGTCAGGTGCACACAAAGGGGGCAACCAAGAGGCGGGAAGCAGAGATCGGGCGCCTAGAGAGGGATGTGCTCGACTTGGAGTCCCGCCTCGGTCATACCGTCACGGACCCGGCCCTGTGGCAGGCGTACAAAGAGAAGAAGGGCGCGCTGAGGGACCTGCAACTCATAGGGTCCCGAGGCGCGTACGTGAGGTCGCGGATCCAGATCCTGGAAGATTTGGACCGCGCCTCACCCTCCTTCTACTCGCTGGAAAAATGGCAGGGGGTCCGTAAGCAGCTCGTCGAACTGCTGGCCAACAACGGATCCTCCATCACGGATCCGGAGGGAATGGGCCTCCTGGTCCGTACTTATTACAGTGCGATGTTCTCTCCGGATCCGTCCAGCGAGGACGCGCGCAGTGTTTTGTGGTAGAACCTGCTGCAGGTCAGCCTGGAGGGTGTCGAAGGATTGGAGGCTCCGCTCACATTAGCGGAGCTGACCGGCGCCCTCCACCAGCTCTCGAGGGGCAAATCCCTGGAGCTGGACGGGCTGACCGTGGAGTTCCTCAGGGCGTTCTGGGACGTCCTGGGGGATGATTACGCGTGGGTCCTGGGGGAAAGCCTGGCGACCGGGGAGATGCTCCTCTCGTGGCGCAGGGCGGTCATCGTCCTGCTGCCGAAGAGGGGCGATCTCCGCCTGCTTAAAAACCGGCGTCCGGTCTCCCTCCTCAGCACGGATTATAAGATCTTTGCCCGGGCTATGTCTACCCGCCTGGGCTCCGTGCTGGCCCACATGATCCACCCCGACCAGTCCTACACGGTCCCGGGCCGGTCCATCCAGGACAACATCCACCTGGTCCGGGACCCGATCCATCTTTCCCAGAGGACTGGTCAATCGGTCGCCTTTCTCTCCCTCGATCAGGAGAAGGCGTTTGACAGGGTGGATCACGAATACCTTTACGGGACTTTCGGACTCGGGCCGCATTTCGTGGCCCGGGTCCAACTTTTATACGCCGCCGCGGAGTGTCTGGTCAAAGTTAACGGGTCCTTGACGGCGCCCCTTCGCTTTGGGAGAGGAGTGCGTCAGGGGTGCCCCATGTCCGGCCAATTGTATACCATCTGCGTGGAGCCCTTCCTGTGCCTGCTTCGCAGGAGGTTGACTGGATTGGCTCTGCGCGAGCCGGCCATGCGGGTCGTCCTCTCGGCTTAAGCCGACGACATGCTCCTCGTGGTCACAGATCCAATTGACTTGCGGAGGATGCGTGACTGCCAGCAGACCTTTCCTGCCTCGTCCTCCGCGAGGATCAATTGGGAGAAATGTTCCGGGCTCCTGGTTGGTCAGTGGCGGGTGGACTCCCTGCCGGAGGAGATGACACCTTTTGCGTGGAGCACCACGCACATCCTCTATCTGGGAGTTCACCTTAGCCCCGCTGAAGAAGCCTGACAGGCAAACTGGCAGGAGTTGGAGGCGAAAGTCACCACTTGGCTGGGGCGCTGGACAGGACTGCTCCGAGTGCTTTCCTACAGGGGCCGAGCGCTGGTCATAAACCAACTGGTGGCCTCCATGCTGTGGTACCGGTTGGTCACTTTGGGCCCGCCCCCTGTATTTGCCACCAAGATCCAGAAGAAACTCGTCGATTTCTTCTGGGGCAAGAGGAAACACTGGGTCTCTGCCGCAGTCCTGAGTCTCCCGATCGAGGAGGGCGGTCAGTCGCTGGTGTGCGTCCGCACCCAGGACCCTGCAGAGATACCTGTACGTCGAGCATCCTCCTAGACGGTGTGCGCTGGCGACGTATTTTTTTCCGCCATTGTCACTGCCTTCAAGACGACATGCAGTTCCCAGGGGAACCGTTAGCCGCACCTCTCTGAGGGAGTTAGATTAGATTAGATTAGAGATACAGCACTGAAACAGGCCCTTCGGCCCACCGAGTCTGTGCCGAACATCAACCACCCATTTATACTAATCCTACACTAATCCCATATTCCTACCAAACATCCCCACCTGTCCCTATATTTCCCTACCACCTACCTATACTAGTGACAATTTATAATGGCCAATTTACCTATCAACCTGCAAGTCTTTTGGCTTGTGGTTGCCTGTCTTTTACCGGGATCTATGCAGAGTCTGGATCATGGTCGCCTCCAGTCAGGGCACTCCCCCGCCAGCGGAGGTGAGGCCTCGGCTGTCCGGGTGGCCGGCTCCGGGGACGGACCTGGCGGGCAGAGGACTAGCTGGAACCCCTGGGACGCCCCTCACTGCGGGTGGCGAGGGGGCTCGGGAGTGCAGAGCAATCCCGGCCGAGCTGACCCCCGCTCAGCCGGAACTGCTCATTGGACACAGGCCCCGAAACCCTCCTCAGGAGCCAGTCCCACACAACCCGAGCCGCCTCTCGGAAATGCCCTCCGTGCCATTCCAATCGGCGCGGAGGGGTTTCCTGTACGGGCTGCTCCTGCACGCTCTCCACTTCCTCGCCCTTGTCAGCCGGCCGGACACGCCCTGGCGGTCCGCGTTGCCATCTGGCGGTGAGGGGAAACCCCGATGGAGGTCTCTCTACGCGGGAGTCTTCCCCCTTTACATCGGGGACCTGGGGTGGAGGGTGTTGCACAGGGCAGTTCCGTGCAATAGGCTTTTAAGTAGGTTCACGGACTCCCAGGCCGCCTGTACTTTCTGCGGCCTGGACGAGTCCGTGTTTCACATATATATGGAGTGTGCAAGGTTGCAGCCCCTCTTTGAGTATTTGAAGGGGCTGCTCCTCAAGTTCTGGCTGCACTTCAGTCCCAAGCTCCTGATCTTTGGGCACCCGGTGAGGAGGGGCGTGGGCCGGGAGGAGGATCTCCTCGTCGGTCTGCTCCTGGGCCTGGCCAAGGTGGCAGTTCACAGGTCCAGGCTGTGGGGGGTCCGTCCTCCCTGATTGCCTGCCCCTCTTCCGCAGTTACGTTCGTGCCCGCATGTCCCTGGAGAGGAGCATGCGTGTCCGCCGGTATGCTTGAGGCCTTCCACAACCAATGGGAACTGCAGGGAGTGGAGTGCATCATCGACGCCTAGAATGGCATTTTAATTTGAGTTTTTCTTTTATTTATCTGTTCTTTAATAAAGTTATTTTAAAATTTTTAAAAATGGGATTGGCTGGGCAGTTGTGGAGCACTTCCAGTCTGCAATCAGGGGGAGCAGCTGCACCTGTGTTGCTGCAACTGCACTGGAGAGAGGAGACTGTAGAGACCGCAGAGTGGGGAGAGGAGACTGAAGTAACTGGAGAGAGGAGACTGCAGAGTGGAGAGAGGAGACTGCAGACTGCAGAGTGGAGAGCAGAGACTGCAGAGTGGAGAGCAGAGACTGCAGAGTGGAGAGAGGAGATTGTAGAGAGTGGAGAGTGGAGAGAGGAGACTGCAGAGTGGAGAGAGGAGATTGTGGAGAGTGGAGAGAGGAGATTGTGGAGAGTGGAGAGAGGAGATTGTGGAGAGTGGAGAGAGGAGATTGTGGAGAGTGGAGAGAGGAGATTGTGGAGAGTGGAGAGTGGAGAGAGGAGATTGTGGAGAGTGGAGAGAGGAGATTGTGGAGAGTGGAGAGAGGAGATTGTGGAGAGTGGAGAGAGGAGATTGTGGAGAGTGGAGAGAGGAGATTGTGGAGAGAGGAGATTGTGGAGAGAGGAGATTGTGGAGAGAGGAGATTGTGGAGAGAGGAGATTGTGGAGAGAGGAGATTGTGGAGAGTGGAGATTGTGGAGAGTGGAGATTGTGGAGAGTGGAGATTGTGGAGAGTGGAGATTGTGGAGAGTGGAGAGTGGAGATTGTGGAGAGTGGAGATTGTGGAGAGTGGAGATTGTGGAGAGTGGAGATTGTGGAGAGTGGAGATTGTGGAGAGTGGAGATTGTGGAGAGTGGAGATTGTGGAGAGTGGAGATTGTGGAGAGTGGAGATTGTGGAGAGTGGAGATTGTGGAGAGAGGAGATTGTGGAGAGAGGAGATTGTGGAGAGAGGAGATTGTGGAGAGTGGAGATTGTGGAGAGTGGAGATTGTGGAGAGTGGAGATTGTGGAGAGTGGAGATTGTGGAGAGTGGAGATTGTGGAGAGTGGAGATTGTGGAGAGTGGAGATTGTGGAGAGTGGAGATTGTGGAGAGTGGAGATTGTGGAGAGTGGAGATTGTGGAGAGTGGAGATTGTGGAGAGTGGAGATTGTGGAGAGTGGAGATTGTGGAGAGTGGAGATTGTGGAGAGTGGAGATTGTGGAGAGTGGAGATTGTGGAGAGTGGAGATTGTGGAGAGTGTGGAGAGTGTGGAGATTGTGGAGATTGTGGAGATTGTGGAGATTGTGGAGATTGTGGAGATTGTGGAGAGAGTGGAGAGAGTGGAGAGAGTGGAGAGAGTGGAGAGAGTGGAGAGAGTGGAGAGAGTGGAGAGAGTGGAGAGAGTGGAGATTGTGGAGAGAGTGGAGATTGTGGAGAGAGTGGAGATTGTGGAGAGAGTGGAGATTGTGGAGAGAGTGGAGATTGTGGAGAGAGTGGAGATTGTGGAGAGAGTGGAGATTGTGGAGAGAGTGGAGATTGTGGAGAGAGTGGAGATTGTGGAGATTGTGGAGAGAGTGGAGATTGTGGAGATTGTGGAGATTGTGGAGAGTGGAGATTGTGGAGAGTGGAGATTGTGGAGAGTGGAGATTGTGGAGAGTGGAGATTGTGGAGAGTGGAGATTGTGGAGAGTGGAGATTGTGGAGAGTGGAGATTGTGGAGAGTGGAGATTGTGGAGAGTGGAGATTGTGGAGAGTGGAGATTGTGGAGAGTGGAGATTGTGGAGAGTGGAGATTGTGGAGAGTGGAGATTGTGGAGAGTGGAGATTGTGGAGAGTGGAGATTGTGGAGAGTGGAGATTGTGGAGAGTGGAGATTGTGGAGAGTGGAGATTGTGGAGAGTGGAGATTGTGGAGAGTGGAGATTGTGGAGAGTGGAGATTGTGGAGAGTGGAGATTGTGGAGAGTGGAGATTGTGGAGAGTGGAGATTGTGGAGAGTGGAGATTGTGGAGAGTGGAGATTGTGGAGAGTGGAGATTGTGGAGAGTGGAGATTGTGGAGAGTGGAGATTGTGGAGAGTGGAGATTGTGGAGAGTGGAGATTGTGGAGAGTGGAGATTGTGGAGAGTGGAGATTGTGGAGAGTGGAGATTGTGGAGAGTGGAGATTGTGGAGAGTGGAGATTGTGGAGAGTGGAGATTGTGGAGAGTGGAGATTGTGGAGAGTGGAGATTGTGGAGAGTGGAGATTGTGGAGAGTGGAGATTGTGGAGAGTGGAGATTGTGGAGAGTGGAGATTGTGGAGAGTGGAGATTGTGGAGAGTGGAGATTGTGGAGAGTGGAGATTGTGGAGAGTGGAGATTGTGGAGAGTGGAGATTGTGGAGAGTGGAGATTGTGGAGAGTGGAGATTGTGGAGAGTGGAGATTGTGGAGAGTGGAGATTGTGGAGAGTGGAGATTGTGGAGAGTGGAGATTGTGGAGAGTGGAGATTGTGGAGAGTGGAGATTGTGGAGAGTGGAGATTGTGGAGAGTGGAGATTGTGGAGAGTGGAGATTGTGGAGAGTGGAGATTGTGGAGAGTGGAGATTGTGGAGAGTGGAGATTGTGGAGAGTGGAGATTGTGGAGAGTGGAGATTGTGGAGAGTGGAGATTGTGGAGAGTGGAGATTGTGGAGAGTGGAGATTGTGGAGAGTGGAGATTGTGGAGAGTGGAGATTGTGGAGAGTGGAGATTGTGGAGAGTGGAGATTGTGGAGAGTGGAGATTGTGGAGAGTGGAGATTGTGGAGAGTGGAGATTGTGGAGAGTGGAGATTGTGGAGAGTGGAGATTGTGGAGAGTGGAGATTGTGGAGAGTGGAGATTGTGGAGAGTGGAGATTGTGGAGAGTGGAGATTGTGGAGAGTGGAGATTGTGGAGAGTGGAGATTGTGGAGAGTGGAGATTGTGGAGAGTGGAGATTGTGGAGAGTGGAGATTGTGGAGAGTGGAGATTGTGGAGAGTGGAGATTGTGGAGAGTGGAGATTGTGGAGAGTGGAGATTGTGGAGAGTGGAGATTGTGGAGAGTGGAGATTGTGGAGAGTGGAGATTGTGGAGAGTGGAGATTGTGGAGAGTGGAGATTGTGGAGAGTGGAGATTGTGGAGAGTGGAGATTGTGGAGAGTGGAGATTGTGGAGAGTGGAGATTGTGGAGAGTGGAGATTGTGGAGAGTGGAGATTGTGGAGAGTGGAGATTGTGGAGAGTGGAGATTGTGGAGAGTGGAGATTGTGGAGAGTGGAGATTGTGGAGAGTGGAGATTGTGGAGAGTGGAGATTGTGGAGAGTGGAGATTGTGGAGAGTGGAGATTGTGGAGAGTGGAGATTGTGGAGAGTGGAGATTGTGGAGAGTGGAGATTGTGGAGAGTGGAGATTGTGGAGAGTGGAGATTGTGGAGAGTGGAGATTGTGGAGAGTGGAGATTGTGGAGAGTGGAGATTGTGGAGAGTGGAGATTGTGGAGAGTGGAGATTGTGGAGAGTGGAGATTGTGGAGAGTGGAGATTGTGGAGAGTGGAGATTGTGGAGAGTGGAGATTGTGGAGAGTGGAGATTGTGGAGAGTGGAGATTGTGGAGAGTGGAGATTGTGGAGAGTGGAGATTGTGGAGAGTGGAGATTGTGGAGAGTGGAGATTGTGGAGAGTGGAGATTGTGGAGAGTGGAGATTGTGGAGAGTGGAGATTGTGGAGAGTGGAGATTGTGGAGAGTGGAGATTGTGGAGAGTGGAGATTGTGGAGAGTGGAGATTGTGGAGAGTGGAGATTGTGGAGAGTGGAGATTGTGGAGAGTGGAGATTGTGGAGAGTGGAGATTGTGGAGAGTGGAGATTGTGGAGAGTGGAGATTGTGGAGAGTGGAGATTGTGGAGAGTGGAGATTGTGGAGAGTGGAGATTGTGGAGAGTGGAGATTGTGGAGAGTGGAGATTGTGGAGAGTGGAGATTGTGGAGAGTGGAGATTGTGGAGAGTGGAGATTGTGGAGAGTGGAGATTGTGGAGAGTGGAGATTGTGGAGAGTGGAGATTGTGGAGAGTGGAGATTGTGGAGAGTGGAGATTGTGGAGAGTGGAGATTGTGGAGAGTGGAGATTGTGGAGAGTGGAGATTGTGGAGAGTGGAGATTGTGGAGAGTGGAGATAGTGGAGAGTGGAGATAGTGGAGAGTGGAGATAGTGGAGAGTGGAGATAGTGGAGAGTGGAGATAGTGGAGAGTGGAGATAGTGGAGAGTGGAGATAGTGGAGAGTGGAGATAGTGGAGAGTGGAGATAGTGGAGAGTGGAGATAGTGGAGAGTGGAGATAGTGGAGAGTGGAGATAGTGGAGAGTGGAGATAGTGGAGAGTGGAGATAGTGGAGAGTGGAGATAGTGGAGAGTGGAGATAGTGGAGAGTGGAGATAGTGGAGAGTGGAGATAGTGGAGAGTGGAGATAGTGGAGAGTGGAGATAGTGGAGAGTGGAGATAGTGGAGAGTGGAGATAGTGGAGAGTGGAGATAGTGGAGAGTGGAGATAGTGGAGAGTGGAGATAGTGGAGAGTGGAGATAGTGGAGAGTGGAGATAGTGGAGAGTGGAGATAGTGGAGAGTGGAGATAGTGGAGAGTGGAGAGACTGGAGAGTGGAGAGACTGGAGAGTGGAGAGACTGGAGAGTGGAGAGACTGGAGAGTGGAGAGACTGGAGAGTGGAGAGACTGGAGAGTGGAGAGACTGGAGAGTGGAGAGACTGGAGAGTGGAGAGACTGGAGAGTGGAGAGACTGGAGAGTGGAGAGACTGGAGAGTGGAGAGACTGGAGAGTGGAGACTGGAGAGACTGGAGAGACTGGAGAGTGGAGAGAGGAGACTGTAGAGAGTGGAGAGAGGAGACTGTAGAGACTGGAGACTGGAGAGAGGAGACTGTCGAGACTGGAGAGTGGAGAGAGGAGACTGTAGAGAGTGGAGAGAGGAGACTGTAGAAACTGCAGTAACTGGAGAGAGGAGACTGCAGTAACTGGAGAGAGGAGACTGCAGAGACTGCACAGTGGAGAGAGGAGACTGCAGAGACTGCACAGTGGAGAGAGGAGACTGCAGAGACTGCACAGTGGAGAGAGGAGACTGCAGTGACTGCACAGTGGAGAGAGGAGACTGCAGTGACTGCACAGTGGAGAGAGGAGACTGCAGTGACTGGAGAGAGGAGACTGCAGTGACTGGAGAGAGGAGACTGCGGAGACTGCTCTGAGTTGCAGGGCCCATCTCCTGGCACAGGTCCTCGGGCTCCCCCCGCCACCTGTAGCTTGAGAACCTTCTGTCCTTCGGGTTGGAGGGGGGACAGATGCCCCTGTAGCATTGGGATCTCACGAGGAGGGGGGTCTGTGGATCCCATGCGAGAGCTCATTCCTTTGGCCGATGGGTTGGGTGTTCTGGGTGGGGGCAAGACCTGTAAGAGTCTGCCGTCCCAGCAGCCTGACGCTGCCGCCCAGGAGGTACCAAACCCAGAGGCCAAGTTGTGTAATTCCCTGTCTGCTGGGCCTGTGGTCCTCTGGTCCCAGCTCCGGCTGTATTTCCCGAGTCGGGAATTATCATCTCCCCTGGGCCACTCATTGGCCTGGGGACGGAGGTGGAGGGGGGTCCTGAACTGCTGGCGCCCATAGGCTCCAGTTCCATTCTAGAACCCATAGAGGACTCCTCCGCCATCGATCATGAGGGTGGGATTGTGATGGAGGCGGGACCAGCTGGCACAGCCGGGATGTCCGCCCCACGGTGTGTGGTGGGTGTGTCGGCTGCTGGCGGTGACGACCCGGAGGAGGATGGGGACTCGGTGTGGGGCACGGAGGACGAACTTGATTCCATCGCCAGTGAGGTGGTGGAGTCCGTCGTGAATCCCACTGCGTCTCCTCTCAGCCCCACGGCGGAACTCCGGGTCTGCCTCATGGCATGCAGGGGTTGCCGCAATAAATTCAGCTGGCCCTCGGCTGGTGGTCGAGTTTGGTGTATCCCGTCCGTCCGTGCTGCCCGCAAGAAGGCGGGGAAGGGCGCGGGCGTGAAACTGGTTGAGTGGTGCCGATTTAAAGCGTTCCTCAATAGGTTTCTGGGGGAGTGGAAGGCCAGGTGCACTTCCACTCCCTCCTCACAGTGAGCTGTTGGTGACGGTTTTTAAGTACCTTTGACATGAAGATCACCATAGCCAGTCTCAACATCAACGGCAGCAGGGGGCCTCACCGCAGATTTCACAATCTCTCAGTCATCAGGCAGGGAGCTATGTGATGAGCTTTCTGCAGGAAACCCACACCGTTCCGGGAGGCAACACCGCTTGGCTCCTGGAGTGGCAGGGTGGGGTCTACACTCCAATTTCTAGTGGGGTGGTTAACTTGTTGGCCCCGACTTTTCAGCTGGAGATCTTGGGGGTTAAGGAGCTAGTGCCGGACCTCTTGCTCCACCTCGCCGTTTGCGTGCCGCTCCACTTTGTGAATGTGAACACGCCAAGGCCCGGCGTGTTGCAAGCGCGCTTCTTTAAAGAAGTGTCTGCTCTCTTGAGCTCCATTGAAAGCGGCGAGTGCATCATTCTCAGTGGGATTTTAACTGTACCCTCTTGGTGAGGAATCGCTCCCTCAACCTGGTGGATGTCTGGCGGAATCTCCAAGCCGACTCCATCGCCTTCACATGGAGGTCTGGAGGAGGAGGGTCCCAAATCGACTGCCTCTACATTTCGCAGGCGTACGTCTCCCGCATCTCGGTGGCCTCCATGTGGCTGGTGCCGTGCGGGGTCCGCGTACTGGCACTTTAACAACTGACTGCTGGAGGACGCGGGATTCCGGGACTCGTTCCGTCTATTCAGGGCTGACTGGAAAAGGAAGCAGGGGGGCTTCCCCTCTTTGAGGCTATGGTGGGATGTGGGCAAGACTCACGTCCGCGTCTTCTGTCAGGAGTACGCGAAGAGGTCGACCAAGAGGCGGGAAGCCGAGAGTGGGAGGTGCTCGACTTGGAGTCCCGCCTCGGTCAGGCTGTTGCGGACCCGGCCCTGTGGCAGGCGTCCAAAAGGAAAGGCGTGCTGGGGGACCTGCAGCTCGTGAGGTCCCGAGGCGCATACGTGAGGTTGCGGATCCAGATCCTGGAAGATTTGGACCGCGCCTCACCCTTCTTCTATTTGCTGGAAAAATGGCGGGGGGTCCGTAAGCAGCTCGTCAAGCATCATGGATCTGGAGGGAACGGGCCTCCTGGTCCATACCTACTGTAGTGCGTTGTGGGAGGATCTGCTGAAGGTCAGCATGGAGGACACCGAAGGTTTCGAGGCTCCGCTCACATTGGTGGAGCTGACTGGCGCCCTCCACCAGCACTCGAGGGGCAAATTCCCTGGGCTGGACGGGCTGACTGAGGAGTTCCTCAGGGCGTTCTGGGATGTCCTGGGGGACGGTTACACGCAGGTCCTGGGGGAAAGCTTGGCGACCGGCGAGATGCCCCTCTCATGGCGCAGGGCGGTAATTGTCCTGCTGCCTAAGAGGGGTGATCTCTCTTGCTTAAGAACTGGCGCCCGGTCTCCCTCCTCAGGACGGATTATAAGATCTTTGTCCGGGCAATGTCAACCCACCTGGGCTCCGTGCTGGCCCACATGATCCACCCCAACCAGTCCTACACGGTCCCGGGCCGGTCCATCCAGGACAACATCCACCTGGTCCGGGACTTGGTCCATCTTTCCCAGAGGTCTGGTCAGTCGGTCGCCTTTCTCTCCCTCGATCAGGAGAAGGTGTTCGACAGGGTGGGTCACGAATATCTTTTCAGGACTCTGCGCGCATTCAGACTCGGGCCGCATTTTAGAGTGTCTGGTCAAAGTTAACGGGCCCCTGACGGCGCCCCATCGCTATATGAGATGAATGCGTCAGGGATGCCCCATGTCCGGCCAATTGTACACCATCTGCGTGAAGCCGTTCCTGTGACTGCTTCGCAGGAGGTTGACGGGATTGGCTCTGCACGAGCCGGCCATGCGGGTCGTCCTCTCGGCTTGCGCCGATGACGTGTTCCTCACGGTCACAGATCCCGTTGACTTGCGGAGGATGCGCGACTGCCAGCAGACCTTTTCTGCCGCTTCCTCCGCGAGGATCAATTGGGAGAAATGTTCCGGGCTCCTGGTGGGTCAGTGGCGGGTGGACTCCCTGCCGGAGGAGATGACACCTTTTGCGTGGAGCACCACGCACCTCCTCTATCTGGGAGTCCACCTTAGCCCCGCTGAGGAAGCCTGGCCGGCAAACTGGCAGGAGTTGGAGGCGAAAGTCACCGCTCGGCTGGGGCGCTGGACAGGACTGCTCCGAGTGCTTTCCTACAGGGGCCGAGCGCTGGTCATAAACCAACTGGTGGCCTCCATGCTGTGGTAGCGGTTGGTCACTTTGGCCCCGCCCCTGCATTTGCCACCAAGATCCAGAAGAAACTCGTCGATTTCTTCTGGGGCAAGAGGAAACACTGGGTCTCTGCCGCGGTCCTGAGTCTCCCGATCGAGGAGGGCGGTCAGTCGCTGGTGTGCGTCCGCACCAGGCTGCGACTCTCCGCCTTCGGACCCTGCAGAGATACCTGTACGTCGAGCGTCCTCCCAGATGGTGTGCGCTGGCAACGTACATTTTCCACCAAGGGCATTGCCTTCAAGACGACACGCAGCTCCCGGTGGAGTCCATTAGCCGCGCCTCTCTGAGGGAGTTGCCTGTCTTTAACCGGGATCTATTCCGAGTCTGGAACATGGTCGTCTCCAGTCAGGGCGCTCCCCTGCCGGCGGAGGAGGGCGCCTCGGCTGTCCAGGTGGTTGGCTCCAGGGACGGACCAATGGGCGGAGGAGTAGCCGAAGCCCCCGGGACGCCCCTCACTGCGGGTGACCAAGGGGCGTGGGAGCACAGAGCGCTCCCGGCCGAGCTGACCCCTGCTCGGCAGGAACTGCTCATTGGGCCCAGGCTACGAAACCCTCCTCGGGAGCCGGTCCCGCACAAACCCGAGCCACCTCTTGGAAATGCCCTCCGTGCCATTCCACACAGCGCGGAGGGGTTTCCTGTACGGCTGCTCCTGCACACGCTCCACTTCCTCGTCATCGTAAACCGGCCGGACACACCCTGGCGGTCCATGTTGCCATCTGGCAGCCAGGGGAAACCCCGATGGAGGTCTCTCTACGCGGGAGTCTTCCCCCTTTATATCGGGGACCTGGGGATGAGGGTGCTGCACAGAGCAGTCCCGTGCAATTGACTTTTAAGTAGGTTCACGGACTCCCAGGCCACCTGTAATTTCTGCGGCCTGGATGAGTCCATGTTCCACGTATATACGGAGTGTGCGAGATTGCAGCCCCTCTTTGAGTATTTGAAGGGGCTGCTCCTCAGGTTTTGGCTGTACTTCAGTCCCACGCTCCTGATCTTTGGGCACCCGGTGCGGAGGGGCTTGGGCCGGGAGGAGGATCTCCTCGTCGGTCTGCTCCTGGGCCTGGCCAAGGTAGCAATTCACAGGTCCAGGCTGCGGGCCGTCGGGTGGTCCGTCCACCCTGATTGCCTGCCCCTCTTCTGCGGTTATGTTCGTGCCCGAGTGTCCTGGAGAGGGAACGTGTGGTGTCCGCCGGGACCCTTGAGGCCTTCCGCGGCCAGTGGGCACCGCAGGGACTGGGCAGCATCATAGATGCACACAATGCTATTTTAATTTGAGTTTTTGTTTTATTTATCTGTTTTAATATTTTAAAATTGTTTTAAAAAATGGGGTTAGGTACAGAGTAAAGCTCCCTCTACACTTGCCTTTGGGTAATTTTACAACATTAAAAAGGCATTATATAAAATGCAAGCTGTTGCTCAGGCTGCAAGTTTTGTTTGAAGCCCTGGGTAGTTTTGTCTGCTCAGCACTGCCCCGGCCATCGGGGGGAGCTCTAGACTGCGAGTATAAAAATCCCTGCCTGGTTTGGGTTGGACTGAGGTTTGTCTAGCTGTGTTTACCCTGCCCA
>NC_090386.1:100006861-100119087 GCF_036365525.1 Heterodontus francisci | reverse complement strand
TAGAGAGAGAGAGGGGGGGGGGTTGAGAGAGAGAGGGGGGGGTTGAGAGAGAGAGAGAGAGAGAGAGAGAGAGAGGGGGTTGAGAGAGAGGGAGGGAGGGGGAGTGGTGAGAGTGGGAGGGGGAGTGGTGATAAAGAGAGAGTGGGAGGGAGGGGGGGGTGTGATGAGAGTGGGAGGGAGGGGAGTGGTGAGGGAGAGAGTGGGAGGGAGGGGAGTGGTGAGGGAGAGAGAGAGGGAGGGAGAATGGTGAGAGAGGGAGAGAGAGAGGGAGGGAGGGGGAGTGGTGAGAGTGGGAGGGGGAGTGGTGAGAGAGAGAGAGAGTGGGAGGGAGGGGGGGGTGTGATGAGAGTGGGAGGGAGGTGATTCATCTTGGATTCTGGCTGTGGGTGATTGGCACAGCCAGTCATGTTGTTTCCCTTTGCTTCCCAGTGACAGTGGTCAGCAGTCTGATTATGCTGCTCCTGTTTTTCTCCGAGCTTCAGTATTACCTCACAAAGGAGGTGAGTGTCACCTGATACATTTCCCCAGGCTCCTCTGTCAGTTTCTTGATATGACGTTTATTAGCAATTATTTACTGTAAGATTATGGATTGAGTATTTTCTGATTATTTTAGGTGGGCATGAGGCCATTGTGCTGAGTATGTTTCTATGATCCACAGACAATAGGAGCAGGAGTAGGCCATTCAGCCCTTCGGCCTGCTCCGCCATTCAAAAAAGATCATGGCTGATGGTCTAATTCAGTATCCTGTTCCCACTTTCTCCACATATCCCTTGATCCCTTTGGCATTAAGAAATATATGTATCATCTTGAATATATTTCATGACTTGGCCTCCACTGCCTTCTGTGGTAGAACATCCTGTCTGCATTGAGCCTGTCTAGTCCTGTTAGAATTTTATAGGTTTCTATGAGATCCCCTCTTATTCTTTTAAATTCTAGTGAATGTAGGTCTAGTCGACCCAATCTCTCCTCATACATCAATCAGATTAAGTACATGGTGCATCTGCTCCCAGGAGTGGGAGATGCTGTGTTACTGGCAGCTCTGGCACTGTGTTGGAGAGTTATTGAAACATTTCCAATATTGAACTGAGAGATGTGGGACCAGTGCGTGTGGCAGAGCATTAGAGTCCTAGAATTATACAGCACAGGATCAGGCCCTTCGGCCTATCGTGTCCGTGCTGGGCATCAAGCACCTATCTATTCTAATTCCATTTTCCAGCACTTGGCCCGTAGCTTTGTCTCTCTTCATAGCTGAAACATTCCAGCCCAGGCGATATCCTGGTGAATCTCCTCTGCCCCCTCTCCAGTGCAGTCACATCCTTCCCATAGTGTACACCGTACGCCAGCTGTGGCCTAACTAGTATTTTATACAGCTCCATCATAACCTCCCTGCTCTTATATTCTATGCCGCGGCTGATAAAGGCTAATATCCACTTTTAAGCCCGCTAAAACTGCTAATACCTCCTCCCTTTCAAAGCTAATATGTTCAAGTATATCTCAATCCCCTTCCCTGATCTCTACACCTACATCGTCCTTCTTTGATTATAGCGGTGGTTTTTGGAGCTGACCACAGTGTGCCACTTGTTCCCTTGCCCAGACCTGCAACTTTTTCTTTTACAGCTCAAACTACAAAGAAAATGGGAATCAGAATTCCTGATTCCTAAGTACCTGTGATATCTTGACGATTGAAGCTTGCTGCTGGACAAACAGACAGTCTGGAGTGATAATTGCTCAGAGGAGGCACAGTCGCATGTGTCCACTGTCCAGTGACCCTGTCAGGCCAATGACCGATCACTAGGCAGCTCTCCCAGACAGAGAAGCTCCCCAGTCCGGGGTCCACTTTGCTTGCTTTAAGGGAGAGGCTTTGAAGCTTTCTGGTTGTGTAGCTGCTCACCCTGACACTCCCACCATTCCATGCAGCATCTTATCTGGTGTTTCACGTATGCAGGCACTGCCTTTGAATGTACGGAATCCAGCTGCAGGTAATCTCGTGAAAGGGCGATGTAAAGTTTCTATTCTCCAATTATAACCCCTTTCCCCTCCCCCTTCTTATGTGGAGATGTTGCTGATGTTTTCCTTTGTTTTTCCAGGTGCATCCAGAACTCTATGTAGATACTTCACGAGGTGAAAAGCTAAAAATCAATATTGATACCATTTTTCCACACATGCCATGTGCCTGTGAGTATACACCTTCCACATCCCTCCTTTCCTCTCTGCAGCTCCTGTCCTTCTTCCCCTTTCCTCCTCCCGTTCCCCATTTTCTTCTGCCACCCTCCCCATTCCGCTGCCCGCGCATTCCCCCCCCACCCCTCCCCGCGCATTCCCCCCCCACCCCTCCCCGCGCATTCCCCCCCCACCCCTCCCCGCGCATTCCCCCCCACCCCTCCCCGCGCATTCTCCCCCCCCCACCGCTCCCTGCGCATTCCCCCCGCCCCTCCCCGCGCATTCCCCCCCACCCCACCCCGCGCATTCCCCCCCACCCCACCCCGCGCATTCCCCCCCACCCCACCCCGCGCATTCCCCCCCACCCCTCCCCGCGCATTCCCCCCCACCCCTCCCCGCGCATTCCCCCCCCACCCCTCCCCGCGCATTCCCCCCCCACCCCTCCCCGCGCATTCCCCCCCCCACCCCTCCCAGCGCATTCCCCCCCCACCCCTCCCAGCGCATTCCCCCCCCCACCCCTCCCCGCGCATTCCCCCCCGCCCCTCCCCGCGCATTCCCCCCCGCCCCTCCCCGCGCATTCCCCCCCGCCCCTCCCCGCGCATTCCCTCCCCGCCCCTCCCCGCGCATTCCCTCCCCGCGCATTCCCTCCCCGCGCATTCCCTCCCCGCGCATTCCCTCCCCGCCCCTCC
The DNA here is from genome assembly GCF_036365525.1 of Heterodontus francisci. Lineage (NCBI taxonomy): Eukaryota > Metazoa > Chordata > Chondrichthyes > Heterodontiformes > Heterodontidae > Heterodontus > Heterodontus francisci. Next base: position 100,116,238 of record NC_090386.1, on the reverse strand, counting down.
CCGCGCATTCCCCCCCCGCCCCTCCCCGCGCATTCCCCCCCCGCCCCTCCCCGCGCATTCCCCCCCCGCCCCTCCCCGCGCATTCCCCCCCCGCCCCTCCCCGCGCATTCCCCCCCCGCCCCTCCCCGCGCATTCCCCCCCCGCCCCTCCCCGCGCATTCCCCCCCCGCCCCTCCCCGCGCATTCCCCCCCCGCCCCTCCCCGCGCATTCCCCCCCCCGCCCCTCCCCGCGCATTCCCCCCCCCGCCCCTCCCCGCGCATTCCCCCCCCCGCCCCTCCCCGCGCATTCCCCCCCGCCCCTCCCCGCGCATTCCCCCCCCGCCCCTCCCCGCGCATTCCCCCTCCCCGCGCATTCCCCCCCCGCCCCTCCCCGCGCATTCCCCCCCCCGCCCCTCCCCGCGCATTCCCCCCCCGCCCCTCCCCGCGCATTCCCCCCCCCGCCCCTCCCCGCGCATTCCCCCCCCCGCCCCTCCCCGCGCATTCCCCCCCCGCCCCTCCCCGCGCATTCCCCCCCCCGCCCCTCCCCGCGCATTCCCCCCCCCGCCCCTCCCCGCGCATTCCCCCCCCCGCCCCTCCCCGCGCATTCCCCCCCCCGCCCCTCCCCGCGCATTCCCCCCCCCGCCCCTCCCCGCGCATTCCCCCCCGCCCCTCCCCGCGCATTCCCCCCCGCCCCTCCCCGCGCATTCCCCCCCCGCCCCTCCCCGCGCATTCCCCCCCCGCCCCTCCCCGCGCATTCCCCCCCCGCCCCTCCCCGCGCATTCCCCCCCCCGCCCCTCCCCGCGCATTCCCCCCCCCGCCCCTCCCCGCGCATTCCCCCCCCGCCCCTCCCCGCGCATTCCCCCCCCCCGCCCCTCCCCGCGCATTCCCCCCCGCCCCTCCCCGCGCATTCCCCCCCGCCCCTCCCCGCGCATTCCCCCCCCGCCCCTCCCCGCGCATTCCCCCCCCGCCCCTCCCCGCGCATTCCCCCCCCGCCCCTCCCCGCGCATTCCCCCCCCGCCCCTCCCCGCGCATTCCCCCCCCGCGCATTCCCCCCCCGCCCCTCCCCGCGCATTCCCCCCCCCGCCCCTCCCCGCGCATTCCCCCCCCGCCCCTCCCCGCGCATTCCCCCCCCGCCCCTCCCCGCGCATTCCCCCCCGCCCCTCCCCGCGCATTCTCCCCCCCGCCCCTCCCCGCGCATTCTCCCCCCCCGCCCCTCCCCGCGCATTCTCCCCCCCCGCCCCTCCCCGCGCATTCTCCCCCCCGCCCCTCCCCGCGCATTCTCCCCCCCGCCCCTCCCCGCGCATTCTCCCCCCCGCCCCTCCCCGCGCATTCTTCCCCCCCGCCCCTCCCCGCGCATTCTCCCCCCCGCCCCTCCCCGCGCATTCTCCCCCCCGCCCCTCCCCGCGCATTCTCCCCCCCGCCCCTCCCCGCGCATTCTCCCCCCTGACCATTAGTCCCCCATCGCTCACTCTTGGTGCCATGCCTTCAGCAGCCTCGGCTCCACACTCTGGAAGTGACTCCCGAAATCCATCTCCACTGCCAAGCTTTTATCACTATTTCCCCTCCCCCCTTCTACCTCATTCTCTGGTTTTCTGTACATTTTTGTTTCTCATGCCTTTGTAAAATGCCATGGGACATCTTTCTGAAGACTCTATTCAGCAAATTGTTGCTTTCTGCATTTGTTATATGGTTAATGGTGCAACAGGCCGTACTGAGCCCAGGACACCTCCAGAAGAAAATCTGCCTGTTGTCGCTGGGTGCAGTGACGTGAGAGGGGTAAGGCAACACTGGACGAGCTCTGGGCGCAAGGTGATTTCTTCCCTTGTCCAAACTGAGAATCCAAGCTCAGGTCACACAAAAAGGATACTTGTGCCTGAGTATAATAAGGAAACTGCTGTTGCACATTGTCCCCATGTGGTATATTTCATTGGCAGCATTAGTGTTAATGAGGATGCTCCGTGTCCACTGACAGATCTAAGTATCGATGCAATGGATGTGGCCGGGGAGCAGCAGCTCGATGTGGAACACAACTTGTTCAAAAAGAGACTGGACCTGGTGGGAAATGTAGTCACTCTGGAGGTTGAAAAACATGGTAAGAACTGATGGGGGAAGGGGATGACCATCTCCTGTACCCATAGATACACACCTTTTAAACTGGGCTATACAACATAACTGTTCAGGTGGAATAATGGATAGGGGTCTCGGAGCAAGAAGACTGAACACTTCTCTCTATTACAGGCACTATGTAAATGTACATTGTTGTTGATATGATTGGGCGGGGAGTCCCAAGATGATCTAGGCTATCAAAGCAAAACTGCAGCTGTTTTTATGCTTTGTCAAAGTCCCAGGATGATTCCTCGGGAGCCAGTGTCCCATGGCACTTTATACTGAAGTACTGTCTGCAGCACCCAATGCCTCATGGTAACCCCCCAAGTGATTTATCTACACTTGTGAACTCGGCATTTTCGTTGTCGGCTGTTCTTTGAGGATTAGGTGTCATAGTCGAGCCCAGCGCCGCCCTCTGTCCATGCTCATACACACTTGTCCTCTAGTTGGAGGCATTGGCTATCCTGGTGCTGGGGACAATTTAAAATCAATCTGCTGTTGCCCTGACTGTGGTCAGCTAACTCGATTTGGAGCACAAATTGAATCTGGAATGTTCTGGTCTGTCTACCTCAGGATCTCCTTAGCTTTACTCTCCGAGCCATTGGGATAACGGAACGCTGTGCATTTTCTGTTTTATTCTGTTGAGTTCTGTTTTTAATCCACACGATTCTGACTTATTCTTAAAAGACGGCTGGTTAATCTGGGGTGGTAATTTAGCATTGATTGGGGTGGGTGCGTCTGTATCCGTGTGCTGCCTCCCCATCTTCCATGTGTTGTTTCTCTGGCTGAGTCCATGTTCCATGTTTCTCTCCATTAGTATATTAAAGTCAGAGATCGATATTTGGGTACAAAGGAGATATAGGGATAGGAGGACAGTACAGGATGGTGTAAGATTAGCCATAATCTTATTGAATGGCAGAGTAATGTAGAGGGGCTGAATGGCCTATTCCTGCTCCTGTTTCTTATTCTCTTTATATCTGTGCTCTGTGGGTTGTTTCTCTCCCTGGGTCCATGATCTGTGTGTTCCTCCCTCTCTGGACCTGTGTTCTGTGTGTTCTTTCTCTGTCTCTCACTCTCTGGGTCTGTGTTCTGTGTGTTGTTCTCTCTCTCTCTCTCACTCTCTCTGGGTTTGTGTTCTGTGTGTTTCTCTCTCTCTCTGGGTCTGTGTTTTGTGTGTTTCTCTCCCTTTCTGAGTCTGTGTTTTGTTTCTCCCTCTCTGGGTCTGTGTGTTTCTCTCTCTCTGGGTCTGTGTTCTGTGTGTTCTTTCTCTGTCTCTCACTCTCTGGGTCTGTGTTCTGTGTGTTGTTCTCTCTCTCACTCTCACTCTCTCTGGGTTTGTGTTCTGTGTGTTTCTCTCTCTCTCTGGGTCTGTGTTTTGTGTGTTTCTCTCCCTTTCTGAGTCTGTGTTTTGTTTCTCCCTCTCTGGGTCTGTGTGTTTCTCTCTCTCTGGGTCTGTGTTCTGTGTGTTGTTTCTCCCTCTCTGGGTCTGTGTTCTGTGTGTTGTTTCTCACTCTCTGGGTCTGTGTTCTGTGTGTTGTTTCTCCCTCTCTCTCTCTGGGTCTGTGTTCTGTGTGTTGTTTCTCCCTCTCTGGGTCTGTGTTCTGTGTGTTGTTTCTCCCTCTCTCACTCTCTGGGTCTGTGTTCTGTGTGTTGTTTCTCCCTCTCCGGGTCTGTGTTCTGTGTGTTGTTTCTCACTCTCTGGGTCTGTGTTCTGTGTGTTGTTCCTCTCTCACTCTCTGGGCCTGTGTTCTGTGTGTTGTTTCTCCCCCTCTGGGTCTGTGTTCTGTGTGTTGTTTCTCCCTCTCTGGGTCTGTGTTCTGTGTGTTGTTTCTCCCTCTCTCACTCTCTGGGCCTGTGTTCTGTGTGTTGTTTCTCCCTCTCTCACTCTCTGGGCCTGTGTTCTGTGTGTTGTTTCTCCCTTTCTGGGTCTGTGTTCTGTGTGTTGTTTCTCCCTCTCTGGGTCTGTGTTCTGTGTGTTGTTTCTCCCTCTCTGGGTCTGTGTTCTGTGTGTTGTTTCTCCCTCTCTCTCTGGGTCTGTGTTCTGTGTGTTGTTTCTCCCTCTCTCACTCTCTGGGCCTGTGTTCTGTGTGTTGTTTCTCCCTCTCTGGGTCTGTGTTCTGTGTGTTGTTTCTCCCTCTCTCACTCTCTGGGTCTGTGTTCTGTGTGTTGTTTCTCCCTCTCTCACTCTCTGGGTCTGTGTTCTGTGTGTTGTTTCTCCCTCTCTCACTCTCTGGGCCTGTGTTCTGTGTGTTGTTTCTCCCTCTCTGGGTCTGTGTTCTGTGTGTTGTTTCTCCCTCTCTCACTCTCTGGGTCTGTGTTCTGTGTGTTGTTTCTCCCTCTCCGGGCCTGTGTTCTGTGTGTTGTTTCTCACTCTCTGGGTCTGTGTTCTGTGTGTTGTTTCTCCCTCTCTGGGTCTGTGTTCTGTGTGTTGTTTCTCCCTCTCTGGGTCTGTGTTGTGTGTGTTGTTTCTCCCTCTCTGGGTCTGTGTTCTGTGTGTTGTTTCTCCCTCTCTGGGTCTGTGTTCTGTGTGTTGATTCTCCCTCTCTGGGTCTGTGTTCAGTGTGTTGATTCTCCCTCTCTGGGTCTGTGTTCTGTGTGTTGTTTCTCCCTCTCTGGGTCTGTGTTCTGTGTGTTGTTTCTCCCTCTCTGGGTCTGTGTTCTGTGTGTTGTTTCTCCCTCTCTGGGTCTGTGTTCTGTGTGTTGTTTCTCCCTCTCTGGGTCTGTGTTCTGTGTGTTGTTTCTCCCTCTCTGGGTCTGTGTTCTGTGTGTTGTTTCTCCCTCTCTGGGTCTGTGTTCTGTATGTTGTTTCTCCCTCTCTGGGTCTGTGTTCTGTGTGTTGTTTCTCCCTCTCTGGGTCTGTGTTCTGTGTGTTGTTTCTCCCTCTCTGGGTCTGTGTTCTGTGTGTTGTTTCTCCCTCTCTCACTCTCTGGGTCTGTGTTCTGTGTGTTGTTTCTCCCTCTCTCACTCTCTGGGTCTGTGTTCTGTGTGTTGTTTCTCCCTCTCTCACTCTCTGGGTCTGTGTTCTGTGTGTTGTTTCTCCCTCTCTCACTCTCTGGGCCTGTGTTCTGTGTGTTGTTTCTCCCTCTCTCTCTGGGTCTGTGTTCTGTGTGTTGTTTCTCCCTCTCTCACTCTCTGGGCCTGTGTTCTGTGTGTTGTTTCTCCCTCTCTGGGTCTGTGTTCTGTGTGTTGTTTCTCCCTCTCTGGGTCTGTGTTCTGTGTGTTGTTTCTCCCTCTCTCTCTGGGTCTGTGTTCTGTGTGTTGTTTCTCCCTCTCTCACTCTCTGGGCCTGTGTTCTGTCTGTTGTTTCTCCCTCTCTGGGTCTGTGTTCTGTGTGTTGCTTCTCCCTCTCTGGGTCTGTGTTCTGTGTGTTGATTCTCCCTCTCTGGGTCTGTGTTCTGTGTGTTGATTCTCCCTCTCTGGGTCTGTGTTCTGTGTGTTGATTCTCCCTCTCTGGGTCTGTGTTCTGTGTGTTGATTCTCCCTCTCTGGGTCTGTGTTCTGTGTGTTGTTTCTCCCTCTCTGGGTCTGTGTTCTGTGTGTTGTTTCTCCCTCTCTGGGTCTGTGTTCTGTGTGTTGTTTCTCCCTCTCTGGGTCTGTGTTCTGTGTGTTGTTTCTCCCTCTCTGGGTCTGTGTTCTGTGTGTTGTTTCTCCCTCTCTGGGTCTGTGTTCTGTGTGTTGTTTCTCCTTCTCTCCCTCTCTGGGTCTGTGTTCTGTGTGTTGTTTCTCCCTCTCTCACTCTCTGGGTCTGTGTTCTGTGTGTTTCTCCCTATCTGGGTCTGTGTTCTGTGTGTTGTTTCTCCCTCTCTCAGTCTCTGGGTTTGTGTTCTTTGTGTTGTTTCTCCCTCTCTCAGTCTCTGGGTCTGTGTTCTGTGTGTTGTTTCTCCCTCTCTCAGTCTCTGGGTTTGTGTTCTGTGTGTTGTTTCTCCCTCTCTCACTCTCTGGGTCTGTGTTCTGTGTGTTGTTTCTCCCTCTCTCAGTCTCTGGGTCTGTGTTCTGTGTGTGCTTTCTCCCTCTCTCCCTCTCTGGGTCTGTGTTCTGTGTGTTGTTTCTCTGGTCCATGCTCCATGTATTGTTTCTCTCTCTTTCAGAGTTGGGAAAGCAGGAGGAGATGCTCAATTCCACAAAGCTGGACCCAGACCGGTGCGAGAGTTGTTATGGGGCAGAGTCCGAGGACATGAAGTGAGTGTCACTGATCAGTTCTTGGGATTTGAGGGATAACGTGGCAGAAGAAAGCCTCCTCAAGCTGGGGTCCAGGAGGATCTGATGTCCAGTCCCTGAAGCCCAAGTACACTACAGTACACCCAGGCTGGGTAATAACAGACCAACTGTCCCATTCCTGATTATCATCCTGCAAAGCCTGTTGTCAGACAAGGACAGGGCTTGTCTCTGATTTCTACAGTCGAATATTCTGCAGACATTGCCTGTCAAGTTAGAATCTTACAACACAACATGAGGCCCATTGTGCCTGTGCCGGCTCTTTGAAAAAACTATCCAATTAGACCCATGTCCCTGCTCTTTCCCCAAGCACTGCAAATTTTCCTTTTTGAAAGTTATTATTGAATCTGCTTCCACTGCCCTTTCAGGCAGTACATTCCAGATCACAACAACTCGCTGTGTAAAAAAAAAAAATTCTCATCTTCGCTCTGGTTCTTTTGCTGATTATATTAAATCCGTGTCCTCTGGTTATAGACCCTGCAGCCAATTAAAACATTTTTTTATTCATTCATGGGATGTGGGTGTCGCTGGCCAGGCCAGCATTTATTGCCCATCCCTAATTGCCCTTGCGGAGGTGATGGTGAACTGCCTTCTTGAACCGCTGCAGTCCTTGGGGTGTAAGTACACCAACAGTGCTGTTAGGAAGGGAGTTCCAGGATTTTGACCCAGTGACAGTGAAGGAACGGCGACATAGTTTCAAGTCAGGATGGTGTGTGGCTTGGAGGGGAACTGGCAGGTGGTGATGTTCCCATGCATCTGCTGCCCTTGTCCTTCTAGTTGGTAGAGGTCGCGGGTTTGGAAGGTGCTGTCTAAGGAGCCTTGGTGTGTTGCTGTAGTGCATCTTGTAGATGGTACACACTGCTGCCACTGTGCGTCGGTGGTGGAGGGAGTGAATGTTTGTAGATGGGGTGTCAATCCAACGGGCTGCTTTGTCCTGCGTGGTGTCGAGCTTCTTGAGTGTTGTTGGAGCTGCACCCGTCCAGGCAAGTGGAGAGTATTCCATCACACTCCTGACTTGTGCTCTGTAGATGGTGGACAGGCTTTCGGGAGTTAGGAGGTGAGTTACTCGCCACAGGATTCCAAGCCTTTGACCTGCTCTTGTAGCCACTGTATTTATATGGCGACTTCAGTTCAGTTTCTGGTCAATGGTAACTCCAAGGATGTTGATAATGGGGGACTCGGCGATCGCAATGCCACTGAATGCCAAGGGGAGATAGTTAGATTCAGTCTTGTTGGAGATGGTCATTGCCTGGCACTTGTGTAGCACGAATGTTACTTGCCACTTATCAGCCCAAGCCTGGATATTGTCCAGGTCTTGCTGTATTTCTACACGGACTGCTTCAATATCTGAGGAGTTGTGAATGGTGCTGAACATTGTGCAATCATCAGTGAACATCCCCACTTCTGACCTTATGATGCAGGAATGTCATTGATGAAGCAGCTGAAGATGGTTGAGCCTCGGACACTTCCCTGAGGAACTCTTGCTGTGATGTCCTGGAGCTCAGATGATTGACCTCCAACAACCACAACCATCTTCCTTTGCACTAGGTATGATTCCAACCAGTGGAGTGTTTTCCTCCTGATTCCCATTGACTTCAGTTTTGCTGGGGCTCCTTGATGCCATACTCAGTCAAATGCTACCTTGATGTCAAGGGCAGTCACTCTCACCTCAGCTCTTGAGTTCAGCTGTTTTGTCCATGTTTGAACCAAGTCTGTAATGAGGTCTGGAGCTGAGTGGCCCTGGCAGAACCCAAACTGAGTGTCACTGAGCAGGTTATTGCTCAGCAAGTGCTGCTTGATAGCACTGTCAATGACACCTTCCATCACTTTACTGATGGTTGCGAGTAGACTGATGGGGCAGTAATTGTCCTGCTTTTTATGCACAGGACATACCTGGGCAATTTTCCACATTGCAGGGTAGATGCCAGTGTTGTAGCTGTACTGGAACAGCTTGGCTAGGGACACGGCAAGTTCTGGAGCACAGGTCTTCAGTACTATTGGCGGATTATTGTCAAGGCCCATAGCCTTTGCAGTATCCAGTGCCTTTAGTCATTTCTTGATATCACGCGGAGTGAATTGAATTGGCTGAAGTCTGGCTGGGGACTTCAGGAGGAGGGCGAGATGGATCATCAACTCGGCGCTTCTGGCTGAAGATTGTTGCAAATGCTTCAGCCTTATCCTTCGCACTGATGTGCTGGGCTCCCCCATCATTGAGGATGGGGATATTTGTGGCGCCACCTCCTCCAGTTAGTTGTTTAATTGTCCACCACCATTCACAGCTGGATGTGGCAGGACTGCAGAGCTTAGATCTAATCCGTTGGTTACGGGATCGCTTAGCTCTGTCTATCGCATGTTGCTTACGCAGTTTGGCATGCAGATAGTCCTGTGTTGTAGCTTCACCAGGTTGACACCTCATTTTGAGGTATGCCTGGTGCTATTCCTGGCATGCCCTCCTGCACTCTTCATTGAACCAGCATTGGTCTCCTGGCTTGAGAGTAGGGAATATGCTGGACCATGAGGTTACAGATTGTGGTTGAGTACAATTCTGCTGCTGCTTATGGCCCACAGCGCCTCATGGATGCCTAGTTTTGCATTGCTAGATCTGTTCGAATCTATCCCATTTAGCACTGTGGTAGTGCCACAATGTGAAGGCGGGACTTCGTCTCCGCAAGGACTGTGCAGTGGTCACTCCTACCAATACTGTCGTGGACAGATGAATCTGTGGTAGGCAGATTGGTCAGGAGGAGATCAAGTTTTTTCCTCTTGGTTCCCTCACCACCTGCCGCAGATCCAGTCTAGCAGCTATGTCCATTAGGGCTCAGTCAGTCGTGGTGCTACCAAACCACTCTTGATGAAGGGCATTGAAGTCCCCCACCCAGAGTACATTCTGCGCCCTTGCCACCCTCTGCTTCCTCCAAGTGATGATTAACATGGAAGAGTACTGATTCATCAGCTAAGGGAGGGTGGTAGGTGGTAATCAGGAGGTTTCCTTGCTCTTGTTTGACCTGATGCCATGAGACTTCATGGGGTCCGGAGTCGATATTGAGGACTCCAGGGCAACTCGCTCCTGACTGTATACCACTGTGCTGCCTTCCCTGCTGGGTCTGTCCTGCCGGTGGGACAGGATGTACCCGGGGATGGTGATGGCAGTGTCTGCGACATTGTATGGTCTGATTCCGTGAGTATGATTATGTCAGGCTGTTGCTTGACTAGTCCGTGGGACAGCTCTCCCAATTTTAGCACAAGCCCCCAGATGTTAGTAAGGAGGACTTTGCAGGGTCAACAGGGCTGGGTTTGCCGTTGTCGTTTCCGGTGCCTAGGTTGATGCCTTTTTGTGGTGTGTATTAACGATTTGGATGTAAATGTAGGGGGCATGATCAAGAAGTTTGCAGACGACACAAAGATTGGCCGTGTGGTCGATAGCGAGGAGGATAGCTGTAGGCTGCAGGAAGATATTGTTGTTCTGGTTGGATGGGCAGAAAAGTGGCAAATGGAATTCAACCCAGAGAAGTGTGAGGTGATGCATTTGGGGAGGTCAAACAAGGGAAAGGAATACACGATTAATGGGAAAATACTGAGAAGTGTAGAGGAAGTGAGGGGCCTTGGAGTGAATGTCCACAGATCCCTGAAGGTAGCAGGTGGTTAAGGTGGTTAAGAAGCATATGGAATCCTTTCCTTTATTAGCTGAGGTATAGAATGCAAGAGCAGGGAGGTTATGTTGAAACTGTGTAACTCATTGGTTAGGCCACAACTTGAGTACTGTGTGCAGTTCTGGTCACCTCATTACAGAAAGGATGCAATAGGAGCAGGAGTAGGCCATTCAGCCCCTCAATCCTGTCCCGCCATTCAATAAGATCATGGCTGATCTGTTCCAGGCCTCAACTCCTCTTTCGGGCCTGCTCTGCCTAACCCTCGACTCCCCGAGATTTCAAAAATCTATCTACCTCCTCAAATACATTTAGTGATCGAGCCTCCACAACTCTCTGAGGCAGGGAATTCCAGAGATTCACCACCCTCTGAGAGAAGAAATTCCTTCACATCTCAGTTTTAAATGTGTGTCCCCTTATTCTGTAACTATGTCCCCCTAGTTCGAGATTCCCCCACTAGTGGAAACATCTTCTCAACATGTCAAGCCCCCTTAAAATCTTATGTTTCGATAAGATCACCTCTCATTCTTCTAAACTCCAATCAATAAAGACCTAACCTGTTTAGCAGTTTTTGATAAGACAACCCCTTCATCCCAGGAATCAGCCTAGTGAACCTTTTCTGAACTGCCTCCACTGCTAGTATATCCTTCTTTAAATACGGGGAGCAAAACTGTACGCAGTACTCCAGGTGTGGCCTTACCAGCACCCTGTACAGTTGTAACAAGACTTCCCTATTTTTAAACTCTAACCCCCCTAGCAATAAAGGCCAAAATTCCATTTGCCTTCCTAATTACTTGCTGCACCTGCATGCTGACTTTTTGTGTTTCAAGCACAAGAACGCCCAGATCCCTCTGTACTGCAGTATTTTGTAGTCTTTCTCCATCTAAATAATCTGCCTTTTTATTCTTCCTACCAAAATGGATTACCTCTTAGAGGTAACCTTAGAGAAGGTACAGAGGAGATTCACGAGGATGTTGCCAGGACTGGAAAAATGCAGCTATGAGGAAAGATTGGATAGGCTGGGGTTGTTCTCCTTGGAACAGAGAAGGCTGAGGGGAGATTTGAATGAAATGTATAAAAGTTTGAGGGGCCTGGATAGAGTGGAGGTGAAGAGTCTATTCACCTTAGCAGAGAGGTCAGTGACGAAGGGGCATAGATTTAAAGTGATTGGTAGAAAAATTAGAGGGGAGATGAGGAAAAACTTTCACCCAGAGGGTGGTGATGGTCTGGAACTCACTGCCTCAACTCATTCAAAAGGAGTCTGGATATGTACCTCAAGTGCCGTAAGCTGCAGGGCTACGGACCAAATGCTGGAAGGTGGGATTAGAATAGATGGATTGTTTTTCGGCCAGCACAGACACAATGGGCTAAGTGGCCTCTTTCTGTGCCTTAAACGTTCTATGATTCTATGCCTGGTGGTATGTCCGGTTTCATTCTGTTTTATTGACTTTGTAGCGGTTAGATAAAACTGAGTAGCTTGCTAGGCCATTTCAGAGGGCATTTAAGAGTCGCCCACATTACTGTGGGTCTGGAGTCACATAGGCCAGATCAGGTAAGGACAGCAGATTTCCTTCCCTAAAGGACATTTGTGAACCAGATGGGTTTTTACAACAATTGACAATGGTTTATGGCCATTAGACTAGCTTTTAATTCCAGATTTGTTAATTGAATTCAAATTCCACCTTCTGCTGTGGTGGGATTTGAACCCATGTCCCCATAGAAATACCCTGGGTCTCTGGGTTACTAGTTCAGCAACAATACCACTATGCCACCGCCTCCCCTGTGGAAACAGTTTCTTCCTATCTACTCTATCAAAGCCCCTCAGAATTTTAAACACCTCTATTAAATCTCCATTAATCTTCTCTGCTTTAAGGAGAACAACCCCAGCCCCACTTTTCGCTCTCCCTTTCTCCATACAACTGAACTCTTTCATCCCTGGTACCATTTTGATAAATCTTATGTCCTGTCTACCCAAGAACAGGTTATTAATATATATCAAAAAGAGCGGTAGTCCCAACATTGACCCTGGGGGAAACCACTATACTTCCCTCCAGTCTAAAAACAGTTATTCACCGCTACTCTCCCCTTTCTGTCCTTAATTTTGTATCCACTCAGCCACTGTCTCTTCAATCCCATCAGCTTCAGTTTTGCCAACAAGTCTGTTATTTGGTACTTGATCAAAAATCTTCTGAAAGTCCATACACAGAACATCAACTGTACTCCCTTCATCAACCCTCGACATTACTTCACCAAAGAACTTGATCGTTAGTCAAACACGATTTGACTTAAATAAAAGCCAGCAGAGATTTGTTAGTTAACCCATATTTTTCCAAATGTCAGTCTTGTCTCGGATAGTGCATTCCAGACGTTAACAACCTGGGTGATAAAAAGTCTCTTCCTTTTCCCTTCACATTCTTTTGCCAATTATTTTAACCTTATGATCTATGATTGCTGAACCACTTGCCAGAGGAAATAGTTTCTCCCTACTTGCTCCATCAAACCAGTTGTAATTTTTTAATCCCTTCCTCTTAACCACCTCTGCTCTAAGAAAATTCTCAATTTCTCCAATCCCTCTGTAGAACTGAAGTCCCTCATCCCTGGAATCATCTTGGTAAGCCTGCTCTGAACCCTCTCCAAGGCCTTGATGTTCTTCCGAAAGTGTGGTACAGAATTGGACACAATATTCTAGCTGAGGCCTAACCAGTGATTTGTAAAGGTTTAGCAAGATTTTGTTGATTTTGTATTTAATGCTGCTATTTACAAAGCCAAGTATCCCGTACACTTTCTTAATTGCTTCATCAACTTGCCCTGCCACCTACAAAGATTTGTGAATATGCACTCCCAGGTTCCTCTATTCTTATACGCCGCCTCATAAAGTACCATTTAGATTATTCTGCCTCTCCTTGTTGTTTCTCCCACAGTGCATCACGTCACACTTATCAACATTAATTTGCATCTGCCACATCTCTGCCCATTTCATCAGCCTATCTAGGTCCCCCTGAAGTCTGCTTCTATCCTCCTCACTATTTACTATGTTGTAAAGTTTTGTATTGTCCACAAACTTTGAAATTGTACTCCCTATACCCAAGTTCAGGTCACTTATATATAACAGAAAAATGGTGGTCGTAATACTGACCCCTGGATCCCACTACATAATTTTCTCCAGTCAGAAAAATATTTGTTCACCACTACTCTCTGTCTCCTATCCCTTAGCCAATTTTGTTCCAAGTTACCATTGTCCGTTTAGTCCCATGTGTTTCTATCTACCTGTTACGACCTCAGTGAGACCATTGACAGTAAAATATGAGATATGAATCACACCCCCCCCCCCCCAGACCAATTTAAAGAATTACACAAGATTTCACGTTTTAAGACTTTTATTATAACTCAACTAAAAGAAATCCCCATTAACTAAATAGTACTTTGTAAGCAGCTGATACCCCAAATTACAAAGAAATGTATTTTCTTTACTTATTAAAAACACTTGAAAAGCTCACATCACACTTGTACTTTGCACAGTCCTCTTTGATGGAAAAATCTTTGTGGTTAAAAGTCCCAAATTCCTCCCAGTTGCAATGGGTTGGATCTCCTAGACCTTTCTCAAAGTCGATGTCCTCTTCGTTCATTTCTCCGAGCACTTTCATCCTGGATGTCCACGAATAAGGCAATTCCTGGTGGTCCTGTTGGTCTTCTACTTCTCCGAAAACTTCAACTTTCAAAACAGGTTCAAGCCTTCACAGCTTTTCGCTGCATCAGTATTTTCCTGAGAGCAGGTGTTCCTCTCTCTCGCACTCTCTCCCTCCCTTGAGGCTTCCTTACAGCCTGTCTGCCTTTAGAAAATCTGTTAAATTTATCTGGAATCAAAAGTAAATAGCTCACTGTCCTTATCCAATTTGCAAAGTCCAGAAGTCTGGTTTCAGCAGTGCCACCTGGGCCTTCCATTGTTCCAGGTGTTAGCAGCTGCCATGCACATTTGTGTTGTCAGAATTGTTGACTCCTTGTTTGCGATCTAAAAGTCTGGGAGGGTGAAACCCATTGTTCTTCAGGTGTTATACCCCTGCAGTCTGTTTTTCAAAAGATGTCTTTGATCTGTGTTTTTTGTTGTCCTGGTAACTAAGATTTCTGTCTTTTCTTTAAGCAGAATTGGTGAGGTCGCCTGACTTCTCCTACTCCACCTTCGACTTTTAAAAATCACTGTTTTAAAAATCAATCATGTTACAAAGTCCGGTGTTCATAACATTCTGAATAAGTCAAGTTATGTATTACTTTATCAAATTCCTTTTGAAAGTATAATATATATATATATATATATATATATATATATAAACAAACATGTACCTCCCTAACTTCACCAATCCCCTCTGTTACTTCTTCAGGGAAGACAGATGCAAAGTGATCCTCCGAGTGAGGTTCCGGAGTGAGCTCCAAGGGGATTGGAGGGATAAATTGCCCCTTTCCAGCTGACAACTGCTGATCTGCAGACACTGCCTGCAGAGGGCCCATGTGTCACTATAAATAGTTTTATACTTTCCTGTGCAGTCTGCTGTCTGTACATAACATGTACCTGCAACAACTCGTGCTGATTGGTCCGTGCAGGTGCTGTAACTCGTGCTGATTGGTCCATGCAGGTGCTGTAACTCGTGCTGATTGGTCCCTGCAGGTGCTGTAACTCGCGCTGATTGGTCCCTGCAGGTACTGTAACACGTGCTTATTGGTCCGTGTAGGTGCTGTAACACATGCTGATTGATCTATGCAGGTGCTGTAACACATGTGCTGATGTGCGCGAAGCCTACAGACGGAAAGGCTGGGCGTTCAAAAATGCAGACACCATTGAGCAGTGCATGAGAGAAGGATTCACCCAGAAATTGCAGGAGCAGAAGAATGAGGGCTGCCAGGTCTATGGATTCCTGGAGGTCAACAAGGTGAGTCTGTAGTTAGATGTTGGTTACTGGTGATTATGGTGTCTGTCTGTCGTTAGATGTCAGGTTGTACCTCAACAGGACTGGGACCAATGTCCTCGCTGGGAGGTTCACTAGTGTGGTTGGGGGGGGTCACAGAATTACAGAATTGTTACAGTACAGAGAGAAATTTACCTAGTGCCATCCCCTGCCTTTTCCCTGTAGCCCTACACATGCTTCCTTTTCAGTTAACGATCCAATTCCCTCTTGAATGCCTCAGTTGAACCTACCTCCACCACGCTGTCAGGCAGTGAATTCTAGACCTTAACCACTTGCTGTGGAAAAGTTCCTCCAGTTGGCCAGTTCCTCCGCAATTTCCACTCTCGCTTCCCTCAGTATCCTTGGATGCATCTCACCCGGTCCTGGTGCCTTATCAACTTTAAGTACAGCTAGCCTATCCAATAACACCTCATTATCAATTTTAAGTTCTTCAAGTGTCTGAACTATCTCTTCTTTCACCATGACCTGCACAGCATCATCCTTGTTAAAGACAGATGCAAAATATTCATTTAATACCTCAGCCATCCCCTGCCACACTCCCCTTTTTACCACCGTTTACTATTCATATGCCTATAGGAAACTTTTGGATTCCCTTTCATGTCAGCTGCCAGTTTCTTTTCATACTTCCTCTTTGCTTCTCTTATTTGCTTTTTCATTTCCCCACTGAACCTTCTAAATTCAGCCTAGTTTTCAGTTGTACTATCCACCTGGCATCTGTCATATGCACACTTTTTCTTAATCTCTATCTCTTTTGTTAGAGCTCTGGATTTATTTCCCCTACCATTCCCCTTTGTGGGAATGTACCCGAACCATCTCCTCTTTAAAGGCAGCCCATTGTTGAGCTACCGTTTTGCCTGCCAAACTTTGATTCCAATTTATTTGTCCAGATCCATTCTTACCTCATTGAAGTTGGCTTTCCCCCAGTTAATTATTCCTACTGTAGATTGTTCCTTGTCCCTTTCCATAGCCAACCTAAACCTTATAATACAATGATCGCTGTCCCCTAAATGTTCCCCTATTGACACTTGATCCACTTGGCCCACCTCATTCCTAAGAACCAGGTCTAGCAATGCCTCCTTTCTCGTTGGACTGGAAACCTACTGCTGTAGAAAATTTTAAACAATTTAAACAAAAATTGGCAGGGGGAGCTAGGTACCAGCATATAGAAGTAGAAAAGAGGAATAAGGTGCATAAAGGAGTGAGAGTGTTAGATAGTACTAGGGAAGGAAGTAGTACTATGTTAGATAGGAGCAGACTAAGAAGGACTATGAGGAATACAAGGACAGGTTTAGAATGGATGCGTGTACACGCACAAAATATGGTGAATAAGGTTGGTGAGCTACAAGCACAAATAGCCATGTGGGAATATGATAGAGGCACGATATAGTATGAAAAACGTGGCTTAAAAATGGTGAGGACTGGGTGTCATAGAGAGATACAGCACTGAAACAGGCCCTTCAGCCCACCGAGTCTGTGCCGACCAACAACCACCCATTTATACTAATCCTACATTAATCCCATACTCCCTACCACATCCCCACCATTCTCCTACCACTTACCTACACTAGGGGCAATTTACAATGGCCAATTTACCTATCAACCTGCAAGTCTTTGGCTGTGGGAGGAAACCGGAGCACCCGGAGGAAACCCACGCAGTCACGGAGAACTTGCAAACTCCGCATAGGCAGTACCCAGAACCGAACCCGGGTCGCTGGAGCTGTGAGGCTGCTGTGCTAACCACTGCGGCATTGTGCCGCCCCTAATATTATTAATGTGCTTAATATTCAAGGATACAAAGTGTTCAGAAAAGATAGGGAAGGACAAAAGGGAGGTAGGGTGGCAGTACTGATTAGGGATGATATTGTAGTGTTGTCAAGAGAGGTTGTCCTTAAGGGGGCAAAGACAGAATCCATTTGATTAGACATGAGAACAAAGAAAGATAATATCACGCTACTCGGGATATTCTGTATGTCTCCATATGGTGATAGAGATAGAGGAGCAAATCTGCAGGGAAACCAGAGATGTGCAAGAACTGTAGAGTGGTGATATTGGGAGACTTTAAATACTAAAATATCGATTGGGATAATGTTAAGAGTAAAGGGAAAGGAGGGGGAGGAATTTCTGAAATGTGTTCAGGAGAACTTCTTTGAGCAATATGTTCTTGGTCCAACTAGGAAGGAGGCATTGCTGGATCTGGTGCAAGGAAATTAGGTGGGCCAAGTGTCTGTGGGGGAACACTTGGGTAAGAGTGATTATTGTTTTATAAGGTTTCGACTAATAGTGGAGAAGGACAAGGAACAATCTAAAGTAGATTTTCTAAATTGAAAGAGGGCTAACTTCAGTGAGATGAGAGGGATCTAGCCAGGGTGAAATGGAACCAAAGACTGACAGGAAAAACAGTAATGGAACAGTGGGTGATCTTTGAGGAGGAGATGTTTCCGGTTCAGGCTAGGTCCATTCCAACAAGGGTGAAAGGTAAAGGAACCAAAGCCAGGGCTCCTTGGATGACAAGGGAGATAGAGAATATAAGGAAACAAAAAAAGAGTGTGTATGATGCATGTCGGGTGAATTCTTCAAGTGAGAACCAGGCCAAATACAGTAAGTTGAGAGGGGAAGCGAAGAGGAAAATAAGACTGGGAAAGAGAATAGAAGAATAGAATGGCAGTTAACATTAAAGGGAACACAAAAATCATCATCTGACATATCAATAGTCAGCGGGTAGTAAGAAGTGAGCTGGGTCTATCTGGCACAAAGAGTATGATATATGCTTAGAGGCGCAGGGCAAGGCAAGAATACTTAATGAGTGCTTTGTATTGGTACTACTAAGGAAGAGGATATTAATAAAATATTGGTAGAAGCAGAGTTGATAGTGGTAATGGATCGGGTGAAAATTGATATGCAGGAGTTACTGGAAAGGCTGGCTGTGCTTAAGAGTAGATAAGTCACCTGGTCCAGATGGCTTGCATCCCAGGTTGCTAAAGGAAGTGGGAGTGGAAATAGCGGAAGGGCTTGCCATAAACTTCCAATCTTCTCTAGATACGGGGGAGGTGCCAGAGGATTGGAGAGTGACAAATATGACACCCTTATTCAATAAAGGGTGTAAGGACAGTCATAGCAACTACAGGTCAGTTAGTTTAACATCAGTGGTGGGTAAGGTTTTAGAAACAATATCGGGGAAAAAAATAGAGAGGCACTTGGAGAGGTTTGAGTTAATTAGGGAGAGCAAGCACAGATTTGTAAAAGGCAGATTGTGCTTGACTAACACAATTTTTTGATGAAGTAACAGAGAAGGTTGATGAAGGGAATGCAGTGGATGTTGTATATATGGATTTTAAGAGTTTTTGACAAAGTACCACATAAAAGGCTGGTTAATAAAATTGAGGCTCATGGAATAGGAGGTTCAGTGTCAACTTGGATAAAAAGTTGACTTAAGGACAGAAAACAGCAAGTCGTGGTAAATGGTTATTTTTCAGACTGGAGGATGGTCGACAGTGGTGTTCCCCAAGGTTCAGAGCTAGGATCACTGCGTTTAGTCATATATATAAATGACTTGGATATTGTGGAATACAGAGTAAAATTTCAAAATTTGCCGATGACACCAAACTTGGAGGTATGGCAGTGAGGATGATACAAATTGACTGCAACAGGACATAGGCTAGCAGAATGGGCAGATAATTGGCAGAGGGAATTTAATATAGAGAAGTGTAAGATGATGCTTTTTCACAGAAGGGATAGGGAGAGGCAATGGAGACATAATGGTGCAGTTCTAAGAGTGTACAGGGACAGAGGGACCTGGGGGTTCATGTGCATCAAGCTTTGAGGGTGGCAGGACATATTGAGAGTGATTAGCAAAGCATTATGGGATCTTGGGCTTCATTGAGTACAAAAGCAGAGAGGTTATGCTGAACCTTTATAAAACTCTGGTTAGGCCACAACTGGAGTAATGTGTCCAGTTCTAATACCACACTTTAGGAAGGATGTGAGGATCCTTGAGAGGGTGCCGAGGAGATTTACCAGTGGTTGTTCTGTTTGGAGCAAAGGAGATTGAGGGGAGATTTGATAGAGGTGTACCAGATTCTGACTGGTTTAGATATGGTAGACAAAGAAAAACTGTTCTCATTAACTAATGGTATAAGAACTAGGGGACACGGATTTAAGGTTTTGGGCCCGAGATGCAGGGGGATATGAGGAAGAGCTTTTTTACGCAGTGATTGGTAATGACCTGGAACTCGCTGCCTACGAGGGTGGTGGAAGTGGAGATGCTGAATGATTTCAAAAGGGAACTGAATGGGCACTTGAAGGAAATAAACCTGCAGGGCCACGGGGATAGAGTGTGGGAATGGGACTGATTGGATTGCTCTACAGAGAGCCAGCATGGAATTGATGGGCCGAATTGCCTCCTTCTGTGCCATAATGAGTCTATGGTGATTCTGGTTGTGTCTGTGGTAGATGTCAGTTGTTGGGATGGTGTTTGCCGTGTGTGTTGTTAGATGTCAGTTTTTTTTTAAACTTGACTCCTTTGTTTTCATTTTTTATTGATCAGGTGGCTGGGAATTTCCATTTTGCTCCTGGGAAAAGTTTTCAGCAATCACACGTCCATGGTAAGAGCAAGCATCTCCCAAGCTTTGTCTGGGTGGGCGAATGTAGGTGAACATGCCTGTCACGGGTGGGGGAGAGGTGGGCACTTGGGCCAATTGTTCGAGGAAGGTACAACTCATATTTATAGACTGCCATAGGAAACTGTCATAAGGTGCTTTACAACATCGTAATGCATGAAAATCGACGCTGAGCCAAAGGATAAGATAGGAGCAGCAGAAGCATAGTCAAAGAGGCAGGTTTTATGGCAGGTCTTGAAAGAGGAGAGAGTTGGGGAGGGGATTAGGGAGGGAATTTCAGAGCCTCGGTCCTTGGCAACTGAAGGCACGGCTGCCATTGGTGGGGCGATTAAAATTGGGAATGTGCAAGAGGCCAGAATTAGAGAAGTGCACAGGTCTCGGAGCATTGTAGGGCCGGAGGAAGTTAGAGAGATCAGGAGTGGCAAGGCTGTGGATGGATTTGAACACACGGATGAGAATTTTCAAATGGAGAAGTTACCGGACCAGGAGCCAATGTAGGTCAGCAAGCACAGAGGGGATGGGTGAACGGGACTTGGTGCGAGCTAGAATAGAGGCCACAGAGTTTGGATAGGCTTAAGTCTAAAGGTAACAAAGGCGTGGATTTAGCAACAGATGGGCTGAGGCGGGTGGAGACGGGTGATGTACGGAGATTGAAATCTTGCTGATGACGTGCATATGCGTTTGGAAGCTCAATTCAGCCAGGTAGATCATTGAGGTTGCAAATGATCTGGTTCAGCCTCAGTCAGGATGAGGGATGGAATCAGTAGCTAGGGAACGGAGTTTGTGTTGGGGTTCGAAGACAATAGCTTCAGCCTGCTCAATACTTAATTAGGAATTTTTGTCTCATCCAGTTCTGGATGTCAAACAGAGTGACAAATGAGACCGAGGAGGAGCCAGGAGAGGTGATGTGAGGTAGAGCTGGGTGTTGTCAATGTGCATGTTGTCAGCGTATGTGTGTAACCTGACGTGTTTTTGGTTGGTGTTGCTGTGGAACAGCATGTAGATGAGATAGGAGGGGGCCAAGGACAGATTCTTGGTTGACTCTGGAGGTAACGATGCAGGAGCGGGAAGAGAAGCTATTGCAGGACATTGCAAAGAGGAATGGAACCAGGTGAGAGCATTCCCACCCAGCTGGACAATGGTGGAGTGATTGGAGGAGGATGGTGTGGTCAACCATGTCAAAGGCTGCAGACAGGTCAAGAAGGACAAGGAGAATAGTTCAGCTTTGTCACATTGACGTAGGATGTCATTTGTGACTTTGATCAGGGCTGGTTTCGGTAATGTGGCAGGGTAGATTAGAACATGGAGTTCCAGGAAAGGTGGGTATGGATTTGGGAGGCGACAGCACATTTAAAGATTGTGGAGAGGTAAGGGAATTTGGAGATGGAGTGGTAGTTTGCAACGACTGAGGGGACAGGGATGAATTTTTTGAAGAGCGGGATGATTGCAGATTTGAAGGAGGGGACAGTACCTGAGGATAGGGAACTGTTGACAATATTGGCTGACATGGGGACCAGGGGGAGAAGTTGGGTGGTAAACAATTTGGTGGCAATAGGATCGAGAGAGCAAGGGGTAGGTCTCATGGACAAGATGAGCTCGGAGAGGGAGAAGAAACTAGACAAAGATGCGAGTTCAGGGCTAGGGCAGGGTAACCTGAGGGAAGTTTGTGCCATTGGGCTCATGGAAAGGAGGGAAGCAGCAGAGGCAGCTGATCTGATGGTCTGCAAGTGACCAAGATGTCCATGAGCTCCTCACACTTGTTGGAGAAGAGGGTGTGAAGGAGAAAGGGTTAGGGGTTTACGAAGATGGATTGTAGTGAAGAAAAGCAGGAGGATGATCCAGGCGCAGTGGTTAGCACCGCAGCCTCACAGCTCCTGGGACCCGAGTTTGATTCTGGGTACTGCCTGTGCGGAGTTTGCAAGTTCTCCCTGTGACCGCGTGAGTTTTCGCTGGGTGCTCCGGTTTCCTCCCACAGCCAAAGACTTGCAGGTGATAGGTAAATTGGCCATTGTCAATTGCCCCTAGTGTAGGTAGGTGATAGGGAATATGGGATTACTGCAGGGTTAGTATAAATGGGTGGTTGTTGGTCGGCACAGACTCGGTGGGCCGAAGGGCTTGTTTCAGTGCTGTATCTCTTTTTTAAAAAAAGTGAGCAGTTTTAGCTGAATGGCTAAACCAGTTGTCCTCCGCCATATCTTTTCAATTCTGCGACCCTTGAACTTAAGGGAGCAGAGATGTGGGCAGTGGTGGGGGAGTGAGCAGATTTGGAAAGAATCACAGAATAATACAGTGCAGAAGAGGCCTTTCGGCCCATCGAGTCTGCACCGATGCATTAAAGACACCTGACCTGTCTACCTAATCCCATTTGCCAGCACTTGGCCCATAGCCTTGAATGTTATGACGTGCCAAGTGCTCATCCAGGTACTTAAAGGATGTGAGGCAACCCGCCACTACCACCCTCCCAGGCAGTGCATTCCAGACCGTCATCACCCTCTGGGTAAAAAGGTTCTTCCTCAAATCCCCCTTAAACCTCCTGTCACTCACTTTAAACTTGTGTCCCCTCGTAACTGACCCTTCAACTAAGGGGAACAGCTGCTCTCTAGCCACCCTGTCCATGCCCCTCATAATCTTGTACACCTTGATCAGGTCACCCCTCAGTCTTCTCTGCTCCAGTGAAAACAACCCAAGCCTATCCAACCTCTCTTCATAGCTTAAATGTTCCATCCTAGGCAACATCCTGGTGAATTGCCTCTGCACCCCCTCCAGTGCAATCACATCCTTCCTGTCATGTGGCGACCAGAATTGCACACAGTACTCCAGCTGTGGCCTTACCAAAGTTCTATACAACTCCAACCTGACCTCCCTGCTTTTATAATCTATGCCTCGATTGATAAAGGCAAGTGTCCCATATGCCTTTTTCACCACCCTATTAACCTGCCCTTCTGCCTTCAGAGATCTATGGACAAACACGCCAAGGTCCCTTTGTTCCTCGGAACTTCCCAGTGTCAGGCCATTCATTGAATACTTCCGTGTCACATTACTCCTTCCAAAGTGTATCACCTCACGCTTTTCAGCGTTAAATTCCATCTGCCACTTTTCTGCCCATTTGACCATCCCGTCTATATCTTCCTGTAACCCAAGTCACTCCACCTCACTGTTAACCACTCGGCCAATCTTTTTGTCATCCGCGAACTTACTTATCCTACCCCCCACATAGTCATCTATGTCGTTTATATAAATGACAAACAATAGGGGACCCAGCACAGATCCCTGTGGTACGCCACTGGACACTGGCTTCCAGTCACTAAAACAGCCGTCTGTCATCACTCTCTCCTACAGCTGAGCCAATTTTGAATCCACCTTATCAAGTTACCCTGTATCCCATGTGCATTTGCTTTCTTGATAAGTCTCCCATGTGGGACCTTGTCAAAGGCTTTGCTGAAATCCATGTAAACTACATCAACTGCACTACCCTCATCTACACACCTGGTCACATGCTCAAAAAATGCAATCAAATTTGTTAGGCATGACCTCCCTCTGACAAAGCCATGCTGACTGTTCCTAATTAAATTTTGCCTCTCCAAGTGGAGATAGATTCTCTCCTTCAGAATTTTCTCCAATAGTTTCCCTTCCACTGACGTGAGACTCACTGGTCTGTAGTTCCTTGGCTTATCTCTACAACCTTTCTTAAATAGTGGGACCACATTAGCTGTTCTCCAGTCCTCTGGCACCTCCCCCTTGGCCAGAGAGGAATTAAAAATTAGGGTCAGAGCCCCTGCAATCTCCACCCTCACCTCCCACAGCATCCTGGGACACAAATCGTTCGGGCCTGGAGATTTGTCCACTTTTAAGCCTGCCAAAACCTCCAATACCTTGTCACTCCCTATGACAATTTGCTCAAGAACCTCACAGTCTCTCTCTGAGCTCCATATCTACATCCTCATCCTCTTGGATGAAGACAGATGTGAAGTATTCGTTCAACACCCTACCAATGTCCTCTGGCTCCACCCACAGATTTCCCCCTTGGTCCCTAATGTGTCCTACTCTTTCCCTGGTTATCCTCTTCCCGTTGATATACTTATAGAATATCTTGGGATTTTCCCGACTTTTACTAGCCAGAGCTTTCTCGTATCCCCTCTTTGCTCTCCTAATTGCTTTCTTAAGCTCCATCCTACACTTTCTGTACTCCACCAATGCTTCCGTTGATTTGCTCTCCTTGTATTTGCTAAAAGCCTCTCTTTTCCTTCTCATCGTACCCTGAATGTTTCTGGTCATCCATGGTTCTCTGGGCTTGTTGCTCCTACCTATTACCCTAGAGGGAACATGTTGGACCTGTACCCTCCCCATTTCCTTTTTGAATGCTCCCCACTGCTCTTCTGTACATTTCCCGACAAGTAACTCTTTCCAGTCTACCTTGGCCAGATCCTTCCTTATTTTACTAAAATTCGCTCTCCCCCAATCCAAAACCTTTTTTTGCAACTTGTCTATTTCTTTCTCCATAACAAGCTTAAATTGTACCATGTTGTGGTCGCTATCACCAAAATGCTCTCCCACCAACACATCAACCACCTGTCCGGCTTCATTCCCCAGAATTAGGTCCAGCACTGCACCCTCTCTTGTTGGATCCTCTACATATTGAGCTAAAAGGTTCTCCTGTATACATTTTAAGAACTCCACTCCATCTAAGCCCTTAACATGATGACTATCCCAATTAATGTTGGAAAAGTTGAAATCACCTAATATAATTACCCTATTATTTTTACACACCTCTGCAAATTGCACACATATTTGCTCCTCAATTTCCCGCTGACTATCTGGGAGTCTATAATAAACACCTAGCAATGTGGCTGTCCCTTTTTTATTCCTAAACTCTACCCATAAAGCTTCATTTGATGCCCCCTCCAAGATATCATCTCTCCTTACTGCAGTAACTGCCTCTTACTAATATTGCAATGCCCCCTCCTCTTTTACCCCCTCCTCTGTCTCGCCTGAAGATTCTATATCCTGGGATATTGAGCTGCCAATCCTGCCCCTCCCTCAACCATGTCTCCGTAATGGCTACTGTATCACAATTCCACGTGTCAATCCTTGCCTTTAACTCATCCGTTTACCTGTAATACTCCTAGCATTAAAGTAGAGGTCATCCATCCTGGTCTTACTCCCTTGAAACTTACTTCTGCTTTATTCCCTCTGACTTGTTTGTTTTCCTGTGTTTAGCTGTGTCTCGACTCTGCTAGGAGTCTGCGTCCCCTCCCCCTGCCAAATTAGTTTAAACTCCTCCCAACAACACTAGCAAACCCGCCAACAAGGATGTTAGTCCCCCTCTGGTTCAGATGTAGACCGTCCCGCTTGTACAGGCCCCACCTTCCCCAGAAACGGTCCCAGTGGTCCAGGAATCTAAAACCCTCCCTCCTGCACCAACTCTTAAGCCACGCATTCATCTGTGCTATTCCCCTATTTCTATACTCGCTAGCACGTGGCACTGGGAGTAATCCAGAGATTACAATCCGAGAGGTCCTGCTTTTTAGTCTACTGCCTAACTCCCTGAATTCTTGATGCAAGACCTCATCCCTCTTTCTACCTATGTCATTGGTACCAAAATGTACCATGACCTCTGCCTTATCACCCTCCCCCTTCAGGATGCCGTGCAGCCGTTCAGTGACATCCCGGACCCTGGCACCAGGGAGGCAACACACCATCCTGGAGTCACATTGACGGCCACAGTAGCGCCTATCTGTTCCCCTAACTATAGAATCCCCTATTACTATTGCTCTTCCTCTCTTTCCCCCTTCCTGTGCAGACAGGCTGCTTGTGGTGCCAGAAGCTTGGCTCTGTCCGCACTCCCTGGAGGAACCAGCCTCCAAAATGGAATACCGATTTGCAAGCGGGACCCCAGGGGACTCCTGAACTACCTGCTTGTTTCTCTTGGACTGCCGGTGGTCACCAATTCCCTTCCTTCCTCAAGTCCTTTCAGCTGCAGTGTGACCACCTCTCTAAATGTGCTATCCATGAAGCTCTCAGACTCGCGGATGCTCCACAGTGTTTCCAGCGTCGTTCCAGCTCTGAAACCCGAGCTTCCAAGAGCTGCAGCTGAACACACTTCCTGCACACATGCTGGTCCCGGGACTGGAAATGTTTCCGGATTCCCACATGCAGCAAGAGGAGCAAACCACGGCTTTAAGCTCTCCTGCCATGACTAAACCCTTTAAATTTAAAACTTTGGAAGACTATTATAATAAAAAAAAAAATCACCTAAGTCTTGCTAAAACAATGACTTACAATTCAATCCAGTTTGAAAAATACCCACCAAGACTTACTCACCAGTCAGCT
The DNA here is from genome assembly GCF_036365525.1 of Heterodontus francisci. Lineage (NCBI taxonomy): Eukaryota > Metazoa > Chordata > Chondrichthyes > Heterodontiformes > Heterodontidae > Heterodontus > Heterodontus francisci. Next base: position 100,090,389 of record NC_090386.1, on the reverse strand, counting down.
GTGCTCTTTGGAAACTCTCGGCTCCCCTCACGCTCTTTGAGGACAGGTAGGAAATGAAAGGAGCTCCTCGCGCCCTCCTCACCAAACTCCATCAGTCACAAAACTCCCACTTTAGCACTCTAATGCAGCCCCAAGTCAGCACTCCAGTGCAGAGAGTAAAGGTTTTACTGGCAACAAGAGCATCAAAGCATCAATGGTGGAGGTGAAGTTGAGATTGAGCAGATCGACAGCTGTAGAAATATTGTCAAATCGAGGCCCAAAGGCTGGGTGTGGGAGTTTGAAAGTGACTAGGGAAGAGTATTTTTTCCAGGGATGGACAAAGAAGGAAGTAGGGTTAGAAGGGGGAAGATGGAGAATGATGCATCCTCCGGAGAGAAATGCCCTTATATGTGATGCCTATTAAATATGAGCTTAGCAAAAAAAGCTCCAAACTCTATGTCTGAAACTGGATGTTTTCCAATATTTTTACACCTGTGTGAATCCGCTTTATTCTCCAAGATATAGTCGAATTTTCTATGTTTGCCCTATGATGCTTCTCTACTTTTAAAAATTGTTTCTTTTCTTCCTTGCAGTCCATGCTGTTGAGAGTAAGTGACTAATTCTTGATTCTGTTCCCCTCTATGTGCCTTTAATAGTTCTCTACAGCTAGTAAAACCTAATTTGCTGGAATGCCTGTGAAACACCCTCTTTTGCTAAAGCCTATTTATTCTGTCGAGTTCTTGCCTATGATTTGTGTTAACCGGGGCAGTGTTGCAAGGATGTATACGGTGTAATGGGAAGTCAATAAACAGAATAAGCGGGTGAATTTACATTCAGTGCCACTGACATGATGATCACCTGCAGGAAAATTAGTGATTCTGCACTGCAAACTTGAGTTGTGTCTGGAGAGAGAAGATTAACTAACACTGGGGGTACAGGTCTGTCTCTATAACACTAGGGTACAAAATTGATGGGTACATGTCAGTCACCATAGAACCACTGGGGAGTAGGGTACATGTCTGTCACCATAACATTGGGATACAAAAATGATGGACACAGGTCATTAATCATATTTTCTCTTGTACGGTACTGGTGGGGCACAGGTCTGTCACTGTATAACATGGGGGTACGGTACTGGTGGGGACAGGTCTGTCACTGTATAACATGGGGGTACGGTACTGGTGGGAACAGGTCCGTCACTGTATAACACAGGTACAGTACTGGTGGGGACAGGTCTGTCACTGTATAACATGGGGGTACGGTACTGGTGGGAACAAGTCCGTCACTGTATAACACAGGTACAGTACTGGTGGGGACAGGTCTGTCACTGTATAACATGGGTACAGTACTGGTGGGGACAGGTCTGTCACTGTATAACACAGGTACAGTACTGGTGGGGACAGGTCTGTCACTGTATAACATGGGGGTACGGTACTGCTGGGTACAGGTCTGTCATTGTATAACACTGGGGTACAGTACTGGTGGGGACAGGTCTGTCACTGTATAACACGGGTACAGTACCGGTGGGGACAGGTCTGTCACTGTATAACACTGGGGTACAGTACCGGTGGGGACAGGTCTGTCACTGTATAACACTGGGGTACAGTACTGGTGGGGACAGGTCTGTCACTGAATAACACTGGGGTACAGTACTGGTGGGGACAGGTCTGTCACTGTATAACACTGGGGTACAGTACTGGTGGGGACAGGTCTGTCACTGTATAACACTGGGGTACAGTACTGGTGGGGACAGGCCTTTCACTATCACACTGGGGTACAGTACTGGTGGGGACAGGTCTGTCACTGAATAACACTGGGGTACAGTACTGGTGGGGACAGGCCTTTCACTATCACACTGGGATACAGTACTGGTGGGGACAGGCCTTTCAATATCACACTGGGGTACAGTGGTGGGGACAGGTCTGTCACTGAATAACACTGGGGTACAGTACTGGTGGGGACAGGTCTGTCACTGAATAACACTGGGGTACAATACTGGCGGGTACAGTTTTCATTGGGACTGAGATATTAAATGAAGTATATCATGACATTAAAGGCAGATTTCCCATATTGTGTTGGTACCGTCAAAGCAAACCAGTTAAATGTTGCTTCTGTCCATTTGCGTCTATTCTGTAATCTCTGCATTTATCGCATGACGCCCCCCCCCCGCCCCCGAGTTTGGTTTTCATCTGCAAATATGCCTTGATTCTGATGTATTGGAGCAAATTGAAGAGACTGAGTAGCCGTGTGTTACTCTGTATTACACTGACTGTGCTGGTCGCTCCCCCTTGATCAGTGTCTGTTTATTTTGCTTTCCAATTTTCTCTCTCCATTCCATTACCACAATCACCATGTCTTTAATATTGAAATTCCCAGGATGTGGGCAATGCTGCCAACCAGAACTAGTTTTTGTCCAATTGAATGGCACGTTGGACTCGCTCACAGAATTTCAGGCTGGGTTGGAGTCTCTGGTTCACTTTCCTGCAGGCTATTAATTAACCATTTGGGCTTTCACCACAATCAGCATCTTGAAGTTATTGTCTGGAACAAGCCAACTGATCAGATTTATCGAGTTCAGTTTCAGTCACTGATCATCAATAACCACTAGGCTGCTGTATCTGTGAGAGGGTCAGGGAAGGATCTGAAATCAGTTTTAAACTCTTATTTTATAAAACTGTTTTGCCAGTTGTTACTAATGCTTGTGGCTTTCGCTGCTGATCCCCAATTTCAGGAATATCCATGCATGGATTGAGTGATATTAACAGCAGAGACTAATGGATGTGAAATATCTCGCAGAATGGCTGCAAAAGTAACCAGCTTGCTTATGTACAATAATTAAACAAAGTAAAAACTTCCTCATGATCATTGGGTACTGGTCACCAGGGCAAGGATGAAGGAGTGGCAATATATTTCCAAGTCATGGATAGGAGGGGAGCTTGCAGGTGGTGGTGGTGTTTTTGTCCATCTGCTGCCCTTGCCCTTCCAGGTGGTTAAGGTCACAAGTTTGGAAGGTGCTGTTGAAGAAGCCTTGGTGAGTTGCTGGAGTGCATCTTGTAGATGGTACACACTGCTGTCACTATGTGTCAGTGGGGGAGGGAATGAATGTTGACGTTGGTGGATGGGATGCCAATCAAGTGGGCTGCTTTGTCCTGGATGGTGCTAAGCTTTTTGAGTGTTGTTGGAGCTGCACCCATCCAGGTAAGTGGAGAGTATTCCATCACACTCCCGACTTGTGCCTGGTAGATGGTGACAGGCACTGGGGAGTCAGGACCAATGTTTCCTCTATGCTGCAGGGCCTTGCAGCAACCCAAACATTCCTGTGCAGGCTGGACATGCAAACAAATTTAACGACCTGTACACTTAAACAAATTGCCTGCGTATTACAAAAAAAATGAGAGGGTACATTAGTCAGGACATGACTCACTCGTCACAGAATACCCAGCCTCGGAGCTCTCTTGCAGCCAAAGTATTTATATGGCTGGTCCAGTAGGTTTCTCATCAGCGGTGACTCCCACACAGGATGTTGATGCCGTAGAATGTCAAGGGTGAGTGGTTAGATTCCATCTTGTTGGAGATGATCGTTGCCTAACACTTAAGTGGCAAGTAACATTCACGTCACATAAAGGCACAAGCCTGAATGTTGGTCCATTGCTGCATGCAATCATTATCTGATGAGTTGCAAATGGAACTAAACACTGTAATCATTAGCAAAATCCCCACTTCTGATCTTATGATGGGGAGAAGGTCATTGCTGAAGCAGTTGAAGATGGTTGGGCCTAGGACGCTACCCTGAGGAACTCCTGCAGTGATGTCCTGGGACTGAGATAATTGGCCTTCAACAACCATAACGATCGTCCTCTGTGCTAGGTATGACTCCAACCAGTGGAGAGGTTTCCCTCATGCCTATTGACTTCAATTTTGCTAGGGCTCCGTGATGTTACATTCGATCAGATGTTGCCTTGGGCATAGAAAATAGGAGCAGGAGTAGGCCATTCGGCCCTTCGAGCCTGCTCCGCCATTCATTATGATCATGGCTGATCATCCAACTCAGTAACCTGTTCCCACTTCCGCCCCATACCCTTTGATCCCTTTAGACCCAAGAGCTATATCTAACTCCTTCTTGAAAACATACAATGTTTTAGCCTCAACTGCTTTCTGTGGTAGCGAATTCCACAGGCTCACCACTCTCTGGGTGAAGAAATTTCTCCTCATCTCAGTCCTTAAAGGTTTACCCTGTATCCTTAGACTATGGCCCCTGGTTCTGAACTCCCCCACCATCGGGAACATCCTTCCTGCATCTACCCTGTCAAGTCCTGTTAGAATTGTATAGGTTTCTATGAGATCCCCCCCTCACTCTTCCGAACTCCAGTGAATATAATCCTAACCGACTCAATCTCTCCTCATACGTCAGTCCCACCATCCCAGGAATCAGTCTGGTAAACCTTTGCTGCACTCCCTCTATAGCAAGAACATCCTTCCTCAGATAAGGAGACCAAAACTGCACACAATATTCCAGGTGTGGCCTCACCAAGGCCCTGTATAATTGCAGCAAGACATCCCTGCTCCTGTACTCTAATCCTCTCGCTATGAAGGCCAACATACCATTTGCCTTTTTTAACCACCTGTTGCACCTGCATGCTTACCTTCAGCGACTGGTGTATGAGAACACCCAGGTCTCGTTGCATATTCCCCTCCCTCAGTTTATAGCCGTTCAGATAATCTGCCTTCCTGTTTTTGCTACCAAAGTGGATAACCTCACATTTATCCACATTATACTGCATCTGCCATGCATTTGCCCACTCACTCAACTTGTCCAAATCACCCTGAAGCCTCTCTGCATCCTCCTCACAACTCGCCCTCCCACCCAGTTTTGTGTTATCTGCAAATTTGGAGATATTACATTTAGTTCCCTCATCTAAATCATTAATGTATATTGTGAATAGCTGGGGTCCTAGCACCGATCCCTGCGGTACCCCACTGGTCACTGCCTGCCATTCAGAAAAAGACCCATTTATCCCTACTCTTTGTTTCCTGTCTGCCAACCAATTTTCTATCCATCGCAATACACTACCCCCAATCCCATGCGCTTTAATTTTACATGCTAATCTCTTATGTGGGACTTTGTCGAAAGCCTTCTGAAAGTCCAAATAAACCACATCCACTGGCTACCCCTCATCAACTCTACTAGTTACATCCTCGAAGAATTCTAGAAGATTAGTCAAGCATGATTTCCCTTTCGTAAATCCATGCTGACTCTGTCTGATTCTACCACTGTTCTCTAAGTGCTCTGCTATAAAATCTTGGATAATGGACTCTAGAATTTTCCCCACTACCGACGTCAGGCTGACTGGTCTATAATTCCCTGCTTTCTCTCTACCTCCTATTTTAAATAGTGGGGTTACATTAGCTACTCTCCAATCTGTAGGAACTGTTCCAGAGTCTATAGAATCTTGAAAGATTCAATGCATCCACTATTTCTAGGGACACTTCCTTAAGTACTCTGGGATGCATATCATCAGGCCCTGGGGTTTTATCGGCCTTCAATCCCATCAATTTCCCCAACACCATTTCTCTACTAATACTGATTTTTTTCAGTTCCTCTCTCTCACTAAGCCCTGTGTTCCCCAACAGTCACGCTTATATCCGGAATTCAGCTCTTTTGTCCATGTTTGGACCAAGGCTGTAATGAAGTCTGCAGCCAAGTGGTCCTGCCTGAACCCATACTGAGCATTGGTGAGCAGGTTATCGCTGAGCAAATGCCATTAGTTAACACTGTCGACGACCCCTTGCATTGCTTTGCTGATGATTGAAAGTAGACTGATGGGCAGTAATTGGCTGGTTTGAATTTCTCCTTTTTGTGGACAGGACATTCCTGGGCAATTTTTCACATTGTTGGGTAGATGCCAGTGTTTGTAGCTGTACTGGAACAGTTAGGCTAGGGGCGCGGCTAGTTCTAGATCACAGGTCTTCACTACAGCCAGGATGTTGTTGGGGCCTATAGCCTTTGCTGTATCCTGTGCCTTCTGCTATTTATTGATATCACATGGAGTGAATCGAATTTGCTGAAGACTGGCTGCTGAGGTGGTGGGGATGTCAGGAGGAGGCAGAGTTGGATCATCCACTTGGCACATCTGGCTGAAGATGGTTGCAAGTGTTTCAGCCTTGTCTTTTGCATTGACTTGCTGGATTTGCCCATCATTGAGGATGGGGATTTTTTGGAGCCTCCTCTTCAATTGTTTAATAGTCCACCACCATTCGCGACTGGATGTGGCAGGACTGCAGAACTTTGATCTGATCCGTTGGGTGTGGGATTGCTTAGTCCATCTGCTGTTTAGCATGCAAGTAGTCCTGTGTTGTCGCTTCACCAGGCCGACACCTCATTTTGAGGTATGCCTGGTGCTGTTCCTGGCATGCTCTCCTGCACTCTTCATTGAACCAGGGTTGGTCCCTCAGCTTGATGGTAACGGTAAAGTGGGGGATATGCCAGCCCATGAGGTTACAGATTGTGATTGAATACAATTCTACTGCTGCTGATGGCCCACAGTGCCTAATGGATGCCCAGTTTTGAGTTGCTAGATCTGTTTGAAATCTAACCCATTTAGCACAGTGGTAGTGCCACACAACACGATAGAGGATATCCTCAATGTGATGACAGGACTTTGTCTCCTGACTCTGTAGGGTTGGCTGGGTGTGCATTTGTCATGTCCGGTGCTAAGGACACTGGGTATTTCATCCAGTTTTATTCTTGTACTTTGTAATCATGGTTTGCTCAGCTGTTTCAGAGGGCAGTTAAGTCAACCACATTGGATCTGGAATCACATATAGGCCAGCCTGGGTAATGACAGCAGATTTCTTCCTCTAAAGATGAACTAGATCAGTAGTTACGTGGTCAGCATTACTGATGCTAGCTTTTTATTCCAAATTTATTTAATTAACTGAATTTAAATTCCCCAGCTGCCATGGTGGGATTTGAACTCATGCCTCTGGATTAGTAGTCTGATAACATAACCACCATCCTACCATTCCCAGTATATATTAAGAGCCCAGTAATGTTAATTCCGATTTTTTAATTCCTTCCTTTTTTTCTCTCCCAGTTCATGACCTGCAGACCTTCGGATTGGACAATGTAGGTATAGCTGCAATCTCATGAGCACATTGTTTTTATTAATCTATTAAATGCTGATTTCACGTTGCACCTTGAACAGTTAAATCACACAACTCAGACTAATATCTTCCTTAAAAGCGCTTTGCATTGAAATCAAATATTTTTAAGAACACATGAAATTGGGTTAGGAGGGACGGGAAGTAGTGCAGGCGAGAGCAGAAAATTGCAAAGGGACATAGATCAATTGACTAGGCAAAACTGTGGCAGATGAAGTTCAATATGGAAAAGTGAGAGATCATCCACTTTGGATCCAAAATAGATAGATGAGAGTATTTTTTTTTTTAAATAGTGAGAAGGTAGGAACTGATTTGCCAGAATGATACTGGGGCTAAAAGGATTAAATTATGAGGACATCTTGCACAGACTAGGCTTGTATTCCCTTTGAGTATATAAGATTAAGTGGTGACCTAATTGAGGTGTTTAAAATAGTTAAAGGATTTAAAAGGCTAGATAGATAAAAACTATTTCCTCTGCAGGGGGGAGTCCAGAACAGAGGGGCATAATTTTAAAATTTGAGCCAGGCCATTCAGGGGTGATGTCTGGAAGCATTTCTTCACACAAAGGGGAGTGGAAATCTGGAACTCCACCCAACTCACCAAAAGGTTGTGGAAGCTTTCAAGACTGAGATTGATGTTGAGATATGGAGTTAAGGTGCATATCAGCCAAGATCTAACTAGCCTCTTCCTATGCTCCTCAGGGGTAATGGGGTTAGTTTCAGGAATGGTTAAGGAGGGGTTCTCACACATTACCCACTGCCTCTGAACTTTTCCTTTAAATCTAACATTTAGTTCTATCCAAATTCTGATGGTAGTGTTGGACTCTTGAGACTGTCTGTCTATCTGGAATTCAGCACCACCATCTGTGATGTGCTCAACACCTCCTGAATGTAAACCATTTGTTACCCGCGTGTACTCAATCTCCTCCAACAGCTTGCATTTATATAGCACCATAAACAAAGTAAAATGTAGCAGGGTGTTTCACAGCAATGATTATCAACCGAAACTTGATACCAAACCACGAGATATTAGGACAGGTGACCAAACACTTGGTCAAAGAGGTAGATTTTGAAGGAGAGGGAGGTGAAGAGGTTTAGAGAGGGAATTCCAGAGCTTAGGGCTTAAGCAGCTGAAGACACACCCACCATTGGTAGAGCGATTACAATCAAGAATGAAAATAATGGGCCATTCAGTGGTTACACTGATCTAGAAAAACATCCTGCTGTGAAATACATTTCTGGAGTAACATGATCTGCTTCTTTCTCCTCCAGATAAACATGACCCACTACATCAAACATCTCTCCTTCGGGAGTGATTATCCAGGAATAGTCAATCCTTTGGATGGAAGCAAAATCACAGCACAACAAGGTAAGCAAAACAGTCCAAGACTGAGAGAAAGAGGAAAACATTATGTAGGTGGAAGAGAAAGAGCACCGTGTGCAGGTTTGGAGTCCAGGCTCAAGTCAAAAAAAGACGTCGCACAAAGTACTTTATTTTTGAGCGTTGGAGACAATCCAGTTTACTAAAGTTTAAATAGATGCCAGGACATGCCGATGACTCTGGGTGCTATTTCCCCAATCATCATCTGAAGTTGTTGACTCCCTCACCAGGAAGGGATCACATGGGTACGTGTGTCCTCCACTGACACTCTGAAGCAGCTGTTACTCTTGTAAACGCTTAATAAATGACTGTCGATGGCCCCACAGCCAAGCCAGCTCCTGTCCTTACTCCGGGTCCACACATCCGCTCGCAGTAACAGTGACTGTAGAATGGTCAGGAACATAAATCATAAACAATTCTTACCCCACCCACCTGCAAACCAGCCAATTGTAACCCCCTGTAACTGCCCTTACTCAGTGTAGGCAAGGATAGAAATCCTCCTTGACTGGATGGCTCAAAGACAAACTATTTACTTATTGTAAATCAGTGCTTCTGAGGCCAAAATCATTCCAACCATGAGCCCTAACTGGACCTGGAACAAGCCCACCTGTCTCAGAATCATACTGCACAGCAGGACTTCTGGCCTGTGCCAGATCTTTGAAAGAACATTCCTACACCCTTCTGCTCTTTCCCTTTATTTATCCAATTTCCTTATGCATGTTATTTTGAATCTTTCACCACAACTCAACTATATAAAAAACAAATTGCGTGTCGCTTCAAGTTATTTTGCCAATTACCTTAAATCTGTGTCCTCTGGTGACTGACCCTCCTGCCAGTGGAAACAGAGTAAATGTGGGGAAACCGTCAAAACACTTCATGATTTTGAACACCTTGAATTTTTGCTGATCCAAGATGAAGCCCCACCCCCAGCTTCTCCACATAACTGAAATTCCACATCCGATAAATCTCCTCTGCAGCCTCTCCAAAACCTTGACTCCCGGAATTGAAAATACTCCAATTGAGGCTTATGTTTTAGAAAGTTTACCTCACTTCCTTGTTTTTGTACTCTATGCCTCTGTTTATAAAGCAGAGGGTTCCATATGCTTTTTAACAGCCTTTCAACTTGTCTTGTGTCTTCAAGGATTTGTATCCATACACCCCAGGCTGTCTCATTCCTGAACCCTGTTTAAAATTGTACCATTTATTTAATATTGCCCCTCATTTTTCCTATCAAAATGCATCACTTCACATTTATTCATTAAATTTAATCTGCCCATTTCACCAGTCTGCCTGTATCCTCCTGAAGTCTGCTACTGTGCTCATTAAATATTTATTAAGTAAAAACTTTCCCTATTAAAGACATTTCTGTGATATTTGTCACCCTGTTGCGTTCAGTTACCATTACGGACCCTTTAAAAGTTCAGCTACTATTGGAGAAACACCCCAATTCATTTCCAGAACTTGATGCAACAGTAAATCATACACTTTAATCTCCATTATTATACAGCTGGTAATCAGACAGACAGGTGACATTATCTGCAACACTTGAAGCTTCAGCAGAAATAAAAGGATGGTCTTGTTAACATCTGATTCCCATTCCAATCGCCATGAAGGTTCCAAACGTGCCTCCGCTCTGCATCATGGTCTTCCCAACACCACCCAGCAGGTCTCGGCCTCTCAGCCCCAGCCTAGAAACCGAGCAAAGGTAGGGTTACACCCGATATGGCTGGAGCCTAACGACATACAAGTAATGGCACCTGACACCTGGTTAATACACTAGAAATTCTTGACCTCACCCCTTCCCTCCAATTCAGTGAGACGGATATATTCTACTAGAACACAGGCCAAGCTCAATCTCTCAGCTAACTGCCAGTAGTTAACATATTGCCACCATTTACACAGTACAGAGATGGAGTCAAAATTTGTCAAGTTTGGTAAATGCAGGGAAAAACCTACTTGGAGTTTCAGCCTGGCTCAGTTGCCAGAGTTCTAAATATAAACTTAGCTGGGTCCTCCAGCACTGAACTGTTAGATTATCTGTCCGATGAGACATTAAACCAAGGCCCCCCCCACCCAGTCCATGAGTTGCACTAGAAAGAACGTGATCCAAAGGAGCATCTTCATCTAAGAATAACACCAGGAACAGGAGAACGTCATACAGCCTCTCGAGTCTGCTCCAACATTCAGTACGATCATGGCTGATCTTCTAACTCGACTCAGAACCTCTCACGGTAACTGCAGTGGATTTAGAGCAAAGCTGTGACACTTATTACAAGTGCAGTCAGAGGCTGCAACTGCTCAATACTGATCACCTGTAACCAATGCTTTTATAAAGATGATTATTGATCTTTTCTAAGGACAAAGGATTTGATACTGTCTTTTAGATAATCTTTTGAACTTAAGATATTCAGGATAAATATGCCATGGCCAAACTCAGTAATTTAGAAAACAGTTTACAGCTGGTTTAAAATTTAATTCCAACTGTTTTTGCTGCTGACTGAAATCGATCAAGATGGTCCCTTTAGGGCTATCTCACATTCCCATGTCCACTAGGAGTTAGGGATTCACGTGCTGGGGAGGGAAACACTTTCCATATTGTGCATCCAGTGTAAGCAAATATTCGCAGGCTATATGCAGCCCAAAAGGTACTGCTTCTGCCCCTCCCCCCGACTCTAAAATATGCCATAGCCTGAGCTTGCCGATTTGGTGCTTGAGGGCAGTTTTTGTACCAATGTCAGTAGGATCTGAATTATGGCAACCAAACCCATTTCATGAGAAGCTGGTGCTGAGTTTGCTGCTTCTCTGGAAGGGAAACCAGTCTGGCAAGAACAGGACAAGCTGGCCTCTGCTCTGCCCAGGCAATAATAATTGGGCAACAGTGACCCAAACGTTGGTGGTACTGCAACAGGGCGGAGCTTTGTGTGGGACAGTCGGCTGATTAAAAAATACCATTTGTACTTGTGTTGAAAGGAAACAAAATGTAAGCACAGAAGATGATTGTACTGACCGGAGACACGAGAAGCTGCCGAAAAGTGCACCTGCCGCCATGCCAACTGCGCAGCCCATCATGAAGCCCATTTTAACCCTATCGAAGCAGCTGGGCTGTGACTGCCCATACGGTCCTACTGTGACTGGCATCTAGAGGAGAGGGACAGAGTGGTTAGAGAACACCATAACTGATTGCTAACCCAGAATCACCATCTCCTCCCCCCAATGCCAATATGCCAGTGAAAGCTCAGCCAGTGACAGCAATTCCTGTCTTAAAAAATTGGCACTGGGCCTTGCAGAGGATTCTGATATTCATTGCCCACAACTCTGCCACTTTTGGATTCCACTAAATCTGGATTCACCTGTGCTTTCGGATTCGCATATGTTTTTATTTTTAAAAAACACTATTGCTGATCAAGCACACTGATAGCTGTCATTTCCCCAGCAAGGTCACAGAAACAGAAATAACTTAATTTTGACGATTATCACAAGTTTAATGCTATAAACTCAGGTCTAACCTTAAAATAAAAGCAAAATACTGCAGATGCTGGAAATCTGAAACAAAAACAAGAAATGCTGGATTCACTCAGCAGGTCTGGCAGCATCTGTGGAAAGAGAAGCAGAGTTAACGTTTCGGGTCAGTGACCCTTCTTCGGAACTCTGCTTCTCTTTCCACAGATGCTGCCAGACCTGCTGAGTGAATTCAGGTCTAACCTTGATGTGAGCCAGTTCTGCCCCCTTTATTTTGACAGACATATCATGCACGCTGTCTAGAATTTTGCAATGGTATTAAATTATGCCTGGTTTTAATCTACATTAGAATATCAGACTAACTGGTAACTTTTAATTCCTCCAGACCATTCCCATGTCACTTGAGGAATCACTGAATAGTACAGTACTTATTAGATACATGCACAGTGTGTTTCTGGTGAGCAATTTACAAGCGTTTTATGTTAAAGTTAGGTTTGTCATAAATTCCAATTGTTTTGAGTCTAACTGCTGATTGCAACATTCCAGGGTAAACACTGGGTGGAGATCATGTGAAGATCAAAAGTCTTATTTCCCCCCCCCATCGCTCCTGTTGCACCAGCTCCTCTAACCTCCCCCCGGAGACTGAGGTCCTGGTTACACTGTCCGGGCGCGGTGAGCTGCTTCCTGCTCCGTATCCCAGGCCGGCCACTGACTTGGTGTCCGGAGCCCACGCTCCCCGTGTCCGGTTTACTCACCGCGGCCCCACGGTATCAGTCTCTCTACCTCAAGCCGCCATCTTACCCCGCGGGAAGTGACGTCACTGCGGCGGATGTGCGACTGCAGTGGGGGGATACGGTCACGTGTTCCAGCCCCGCCCACTCCACAGACCCCGCCCCCTTTGCTCCAATTGGACAAAGACTGGTTCTGGTTGGCAGCATTGCCCAAAGCTGGGAATTTCAATATTAAAGACATGGTGATGGTGAGAATGAGAGAGCTGCAGTCAGTGTAATAGACAGCAACACACAGCTACTCAGTCTCGTCCAATTGCTCCAATACATCAGAAACAAGGCAAAACTGCAGATGAAAACTAAATTTGGAGGGTCATGTGATAAATGCACAGATTACAGAATCGACACAAATGGACAGAACCAACATTTAACTGGTTTGCTTTGACGGTACCAACACAATATGGGAAATCTGCCTTTAATGTCATGATATACTTCATTTAATATCTCAGTCCCAATGAAAAGTGTACCCACCAGTACTGTACCCCAGTGTTATACAGTGACACACCTGTCCTCACCAGTACTGTACCCAAGTGTTATACAGTGACAGACCTGTCCCCACCAGTACTGTACCCCAGTGTTACACAGTGACAGACCTGTCCACACCAGTGCTCTACCCCAGTGTTATACAGTGACACACCTGTCCTCACCAGTACTGTACCCAAGTGTTATACAGTGACAGACCTGTCCCCACCAGTACTGTACCCCAGTGTTATACACTGACAGACCTGGCCCCACCAGTACTGTACCCCAGTGTTATACAGTGACAGACCTGTCCCCACCAGTACTGTACCCAGTGTTATACAGTGACAGATCTGTCCCCACCAGTACTGTACCCATGTTATACAGTGACAGATCTGTCCCCACCAGTACTGTACCTCAGTGTTATACAGTGACAGACCTGTCCCCACCAGTACTGTACCCAAGTGTTATACACTGACAGACCTGTCTCCACCAGTACTGTACCCCAGTGTTACACAGTGACAGACCTGTCCACACCAGTGCTCTACCCCAGTGTTATACAGTGACACACCTGTCCTCACCAGTACTGTACCCAAGTGTTATACAGTGACAGACCTGTCCCCACCAGTACTGTACCCCAGTGTTATACACTGACAGACCTGGCCCCACCAGTACTGTACCCCAGTGTTATACAGTGACAGACCTGTCCCCACCAGTACTGTACCCAGTGTTATACAGTGACAGATCTGTCCCCACCAGTACTGTACCCATGTTATACAGTGACAGATCTGTCCCCACCAGTACTGTACCTCAGTGTTATACAGTGACAGACCTGTCCCCACCAGTACTGTACCCAAGTGTTATACACTGACATACCTGTCCCCACCAGTACTGTACCCCAGTGTTATACAGTGACAGACCTGTCCCCACCAGTACTGTACCCCAGTGTTATACAGTGACAGACCTGTCCCCACCAGTACTGTACCCCAGTGTTATACAGTGACAGACCTGTCCCCACCAGTACTGTACCTCAGTGTTATACTGTGACAGACCTGTCCCCACCAGTACTGTACCCAGTGTTATACAGTGACAGATCTGTCCCCACCAGTACTGTACCCCAGTGTTATACAGTGACAGACCTGTCCCCACCAGTACTGTACCTCAGTGTTATACTGTGACAGACCTGTCCCCACCAGTACTGCACCCAGTGTTATACAGTGACAGACCTGTCCCCACCAGTACTGTACCCCAGTGTTATACAGTGACAGACCTGTCCCCACCAGTACTGTACCTCAGTGTTATACTGTGACAGACCTGTCCCCACCAGTACTGTACCCAAGTGTTACACAGTGACAGATCTGTACCCACCAGTACTGTACCCCAGTGTTATACAGTGACAGACCTGTCCCCACCAGTACTGTACCTCAGTGTTATACAGTGACAGATCTGTCCCCACCAGTACTGTACCCAGTGTTATACAGTGACAGACCTGTCCCCACCAGTACTGTACCCCAGTGTTATACAGTGACAGACCTGTCCCCACCAGTACTATACCCCAGTGTTATACACTGACATACCTGTCCCCACCAGTACTGTACCCCAGTGTTATACACTGACATACCTGTCCCCACCAGTACTGTACCCAGTGTTATACACTGACATACCTGTCCCCACCAGTACTATACCCCAGTGTTATACACTGACATACCTGTCCCCACCAGTACTGTACCCCAGTGTTATACACTGACATACCTGTCCCCACCAGTACTGTACCCAGTGTTATACACTGACATACCTGTCCCCACCAGTACTGTACCCAGTGTTATACACTGACATACCTGTCCCCACCAGTACTGTACCCAGTGTTATACACTGACATACCTGTCCCCACCAGTACTGTACCCAGTGTTATACACTGACATACCTGTCCCCACCAGTACTGTACCTCAGTGTTATACAGTGACATACCTGTCCCCACCAGTACTGTACCTCAGTGTTATACACTGACATACCTGTCCCCACCAGTACTGTACCCAGTGTTATACAGTGACAGACCTGTCCCCACCAGTACTATACCCCAGTGTTATACACTGACATACCTGTCCCCACCAGTACTGTACCCCAGTGTTATACACTGACATACCTGTCCCCACCAGTACTGTACCCAGTGTTATACACTGACATACCTGTCCCCACCAGTACTGTACCCCAGTGTTATACACTGACATACCTGTCCCCACCAGTACTGTACCCAGTGTTATACACTGACATACCTGTCCCCACCAGTACTGTACCTCAGTGTTATACAGTGACATACCTGTCCCCACCAGTACTGTACCTCAGTGTTATACACTGACATACCTGTCCCCACCAGTACTGTACCCAGTGTTATACACTGACATACCTGTCCCCACCAGTACTGTACCTCAGTGTTATACAGTGACATACCTGTCCCCACCAGTACTGTACCTCAGTGTTATACACTGACATACCTGTCCCCACCAGTACTGTACCTCAGTGTTATACACTGACATACCTGTCCCCACCAGTACTGTACCCAGTGTTATACACTGACATACCTGTCCCCACCAGTACTGTATCCCCAGTGTTATACAGTGACAGACCTGTCCCCACCAGTACTGTACCCAAGTGTTATACAGTGACAGATCTGTACCCACCAGTACTGCACCCCAGTGTTATACAGTGACAGACCTGTCCCCACCAGTACTGTACCCAGTGTTATACACTGACATACCTGTCCCCACCAGTACTGTATCCCCAGTGTTATACAGTGACAGACCTGTCCCCACCAGTACTGTACCCCAGTGTTATACAGTGACAGACCTGTCCCCACCAGTACTGTACACCAGTGGTATACAGTGACAGACCCGTACACACCAGTACTGTACCCCAGTGTTATACAGTGACAGACCTGTCCCCACCAGTACTGTATCCCAGTGATAAACAGTGACAGACCTGTCCCCACCAGTACTCTTCCCCCAGTGTTATACAGTGACAGACCTGTCGCCACCAGTACTGTACCCCAGTGTTATTCACTGACAGCCCGGTCCCCACCAGTACTGTACCCCAGTGTTATACATGTGACAGACCTGTCCCCACCAGTACTGCACCCCAGTGTTATTCAGTGACAGACCTGTCCCCACCAGTACTGTACCCCAGTGTTATACAGTGACAGACCTGTCCCCACCAGTACTGTACCCCAGTGTTATTCACTGACAGACCCGTCCCCACCAGTACTGTACCCCAGTGTTATTCACTGACAGACCTGTCCCCACCAGTACTGTACCCCAGTGTTATACAGTGACAGACCTGTCCCCACCAGTACTGTACCCCAGTGTTATACACTGACAGACCTGTCCCCACCAGTACTGTACCCCAGTGTTGTACAGTGACAGACCTGTCCCCACCAGTACTGTACCCCAGTGTTATACTGTGACAGACATGTATATTAGAACATTACAGCGCGGTACAGGCCCTTCGGCCCTCGATGTTGCGCCGACCTGTGAAACCATCTGACCTACACTATTCCATTTTCATCCATATGTCTATCCAATGACCACTTAAATGCCCTTAAAGTTGGCGAGTCTACTACTGTTGCAGGCAGGGCGTTCCATGCCCCTACTACTCTCTGCGTAAAGAAACTACCTCTGACATCTGTCCTATATCTTTCACCCCTCAACTTAAAGCTATGTCCCCTCGTGTTTTCCATCATCATCCGAGGAAAAAGACTCTCACTATCCACCCTATCTAACCCTCTGATTATCTTGTATGTCTCTATTAAGTCACCTCTCCTCCTTCTCTCTAACGAAAACAACCCCAAGTCCCTCAGCCTTTCCTCGTAAGACCTTCCCTCCATACCAGGCAACATCCTAGTAAATCTCCTCTGCACCCTTTCCAAAGCTTCCACATCCTTCCTATAATGCGGTGACCAGAACTGCACGCAATACTCAAGGTGCGGCCTCACCAGAGTTTTGTACAGCTGCATCATGACCTCGTGGCTCCGAAACTCGATTCCCCTACTAATAAAAGCTAACACACCATATGCCTTCTTAACAGCCCTATTAACCTGGGTAGCAACTTTCAGGGATTTATGTAACAAAGAACAAAGAAAATTACAGCACAGGAACAGGCCCTTCGGCCCTCCAAGCCTGCGCCGATCCAGATCCTCTCTCTAAACATGTCGCCTATTTTCTAAGGTTCTGTATCTCTTTTCTTCCTGCCCATTCATGTATCTGTCTAGATACATCTTAAAAGACTCCATCGTGCCCGCATCTACCACCTCCGCTGGCAATGCAT
This sequence comes from Heterodontus francisci, assembly GCF_036365525.1. Classification (NCBI taxonomy): domain Eukaryota; kingdom Metazoa; phylum Chordata; class Chondrichthyes; order Heterodontiformes; family Heterodontidae; genus Heterodontus; species Heterodontus francisci. Next base: position 100,072,846 of record NC_090386.1, on the reverse strand, counting down.
TCCAGGTGCCCACCACCCTCTGCGTAAAGATTTTTCCACGCATATCCCCCCTAAACATTTCCCCTTTCACTTTGAACTCGTGTCCTCGAGTAATTGAAACCCCCACTCTGGGAAAAAGCCTCTTGCTATCCACCCTGTCTATACCTCTCATGATTTTGTACACCTCAATCAGGTCCCCCCTCAACCTCCGTCTTTCTAATGAAAATAATCCTAATCTACTCAACCTCTCTTCATAGCTAGCGCCCTCCATACCAGGCAACATCCTGGTGAACCTCCTCTGCACCCTCCAAAGCATCCACATCCTTTTGATAATGTGGCGACCAGAACTGTACGCAGTATTCCAAATGTGGCCGAACCAAAGTCCTATACAACTGTAACATGACCTGCCAACTCCTGTACTCAATGCCCCGTCCGATGAAGGAAAGCATGCCGTATGCCTTCTTGACCACTCTATTTACCTGCGTTGCCACCTTCAGGGAACAGTGGACCTGAACACCCAAATCTCTCTGGACATCAATTTTCCCCAGGACTTTTCCATTTACTGTATAGTTCACTCTTGAATTGGATCTTCCAAAATGCATCACCTCGCATTTGCCCTGATTGAACTCCATCTGCCATTTCTCTGCCCAACTCTCTAATCTATCTATATTCTGCAGTATTCTCTGACAGTCCCCTTCACTATCTGCTACTCCACCAATCTTAGTGTCGTCTGCAAACTTGCTAATCAGTCCACCTATACTTTCCTCCAAATCATTAATGTATATCACAAACAACAGTGGTCCCAGCACGGATCCCTGTGGAACACCACTGGTCACATGTCTCCATTTTGAGAAACTCCCTTCTACTGCTACTCTCTGTCTCCTGTTGCCCAGCCAGTTCTTTATCCATCTAGCTAGTACACCTTGGACCCCAAGCGCCTTCACTTTCTCCATCAGCCTGCCATGGGGAACCTTATCAAACGCCTTACTGAAGTCCATGTATATGACATCGACAGCCCTTCCCTCATCAATCAACTTTGTCACTTCCTCAAAGAATTCTATTAAGTTGGTAAGACATGACCTTCCCTGCACAAAACCATGTTGCCTATCACTGATGAGCCCATTTTCTTCCAAATGGGAATAGATCCTATCCCTCAGTATCTTCTCCAGCAGCTTCCCTACCACTGACGTCAGGCTCACCGGTCTATAATTACCTGGATTATCCCTGCTACCCTTCTTAAACAAGGGGACAACATTAGCAATTCTCCAGTCCTCCGGGACCTCACCCGTGTTTAAGGATGCTGCAAAGATATCTGTTAAGGCCCCAGCTATTTCCTCTCTCGCTTCCCTCAGTAACCTGGGATAGATCCCATCCGGACCTGGGGACTTGTCCACCTTAATGTCCTTTAGAATACCCAACACTTCCTCCCTCCTTATGCCAACTTGACCTAGAGTAATCAAACATCTGTTCCTAACCTCAACATCCGTCATGTCCCTCTCCTCGGTGAATACCGATGCAAAGTACTCGTTTACCTGGACACCAAGATCTCTCTGCTCATCTACACTACCAAGAATCTTCCCATTAGCCCAGTACTCTGCATTGCTGTTACTCCTTCCAAAGTGAATCACGTCACACTTCTCCGCATTAAACTCCATTTGCCATCTCTCAGCCCAGCTCTGCAGCCTATCTATGTCCCTCTGTACCCTACAACACCCCTCGACACTATCCACAACTCCACCGACCTTCGTGTCATCCGCAAATTTACTAACCCACCCTTCTACACCCTCATCCAGGTCATTTATAAAAATGACAAACAGCAGTGGCCCCAAAACAGAACCTTGCGGTACACCACTAGTAACTAAACTCCAGGATGAACATTTGCCATCAACCACCACCCTCTGTCTTCTTTCAGCTAGCCAATTTCTGATCCAAAGCTCTAAATCACCTTCAACCCCATACTTCCGTATTTTCTGCAATAGCCTACCGTGGGGAACCTTATCAAACGCCTTACTGAAATCCATATACACCACATCCACGGCTTTACCCTCATCCACCTGTTTGGTCACCTTCTCGAAAAACTCAATAAGGTTTGTGAGGCACGACCTACCTTTCACAAAACTGTGCTGACTATCGCAAATGAACTTATTCTTTTCAAGATGATTATAAATCCTATCTCTTATAACCTTTTCCAACATTTTACCCACAACCGAAGTAAGGCTCACAGGTCTATAATTACCAGGGCTGTCTCTACTCCCCTTCTTGAACAAGGGGACAACATTTGCTATCCTCCAGTCTTCCGGCACTACTCCTGTCGACAATGACGACATAAAGATCAACAACAACGGCTCTGCAATCTCCTCCCTAGCTTCCCAGAGAATCCTAGGATAAATCCCATCTGGCCCAGGGGACTTATCTATTTTCACACTTTCCAAAATTGCTAACACCTCCTCCTTGTGAATCTCAATCCCATCTAGCCAGTAGGCTGTATCTCAGTAATCTCCTCGACAACATTTTCTTTCTCTACTGTAAATACTGACGAAAAATATTCATTAACGCTTCCCCTATCTCCTCTGATTCCACACACAACTTCCCACTACTATCCTTGATTGGCCCTGTTCTAACTCTAGTCATTCTTTTATTCCTGATATACCTATAGAAAGCCTTAGGGTTTTCTTTGATCCAATCCGCCAATGACTTCTCGTGTCCTCTCCTTGCTCTTCTTAGCCCTCCCTTTAGATCCTTCCTGGCTAGCTTGTAACTCTCAAGCGCCCTAACTGAGCCTTCACGTCTCATCCTAATATAAGCCGCCGCCTTCCTCTTGACAAGCGCTTCAACTTCTTTAGTAAACCACGGCTCCCTCGCTCGACAACTTCCTCCCTGCCTCACAGGTACCTACTTATCAAGGACACGCATTAGCTGCTCCTTGAATAAGCTCCACATTTCGTTTGTGCCCATCCCCTGCAGTTTCCTTCCCCATCCTACACATCCTAAATCTTGCCTAATCGCGTCATAATTTCCTTTCCCCCAGCTATAATTCTTGCCCTGCGGTATATACCTGTCCCTGCCCATCGCTAAGGTAAACCTAACCGAATTGTGATCACTATCGCCAAAGTGCTCACCTACATCTAAATCTAACACCTGGCCGGGTTCATTACCCAGTACCAAAACCAATGTGGCATCGCCCCTGGTTGGCCTGTCAACATACTGTGTCAGAAAACCCTCCTGCACACACTGGACAAAAACAGACCCATCTAAAGTACTCGAACTATAGTATTTCCAGTCAATATTTGGAAAGTTAAAGTCCCCCATAACCACTACCCTGTTACTCTCGCTCCTGTCGAGAATCATCTTCGCTATCCTTTCCTCTACATCTCTGGAACTATTCGGAGGTCTATAGAAAACTCCCAACAGGGTGACCTCTCCTCTCCTGTTTCTAACCTCAGCCCATACTACCTCAGTAGACGAGTCCTCAAACGTCTTTTCTGCCGCTGTAATACTTTCCTTGATTAACAATGCCACACCCCCCCCTCTTTTACCCTCTTCTCTGTTCTTACTGAAACATCTAAATCCCGGAACCTGCAACATCCATTCCTGTCCCTGCTCTACCCATGTCTCCGAAATGGCCACAACATCAGGATCCCAGGTACCAACCCATGCTGCAAGCTCACCCACTTTATTCCGGATGCTCCTGGCGTTGAAGTAGACACACTTTAAACCAAGTTCTTGCTTGCCAGTGCCCTCTTGCGTCCCTGTAACCTTATCCCCTACCTCACTACTCTCAACAGCCTGTACACTGGAACTACAATTTAGGTTCCCAATCCCCTGCTGATTTAGTTTAAACCCCCCCGAAGAGCACTAACAAATCTCCCCCCCAGGATATTGGTACCCCTCTGGTTCAGGTGAAGACCATCCTGTTTGTAGAGGTCCCACCTACCCCAGAAAGAGCCCCAATTATCCAGGAAACCAAAACCCTCCCACCTACACCATCCCTGCAGCCACGTGTTCAACTCCTCTCTCTCCCTATTCCTCTCTTCGCTAGCACGTGGCAAGGGCACCAGTACTGTACCCCACCAGTACTGTACCCCAGTGTTATACAGTGACTGACCTGTCCCCAACAGTACTGTACCCCAGTGTTATACAGTGACAGATCTGTCCCCACCAGTACTGTACCTCAGTGTTGTTCACTGACAGACCTGTCCCCAGCAGTACTGTACCCCAGTGTTATAGTGACAGACCTGTCCCCAGCAGTACTGTACCCCAGTGTTATACAGTGACAGACCTGTCCCCACCAGTACTGTACCTCAGTGTTATTCACAGACAGACCTGTCCCCGCCAGTACTGTACCCCAGTGTTATACAGTGATAGACCTGTCCCCACCAGTACTGTGACCCAGTGTTATACAGTGACAGATCTGTCCCCACCAGTACTGTACCTCAGTGTTGTTCACAGACAGACCTGTCCCCACCAGTACTGTACCCCAGTGTTATACAGTGACAGATCTGTCCCCACCAGTACTGTACCTCAGTGTTGTTCACAGACAGACCTGTCCCCACCAGTACTGTGACCCAGTGTTATACAGTGACAGATCTGTCCCCACCAGTACTGTACCTCAGTGTTGTTCACAGACAGACCTGTCCCCACCAGTACTGTACCCCAGTGTTATACAGTGACAGATCTGTCCCCACCAGTACTGTACCTCAGTGTTGTTCACAGACAGACCTGTCCCCGCCAGTACTGTACCCCAGTGTTATACACTGACAGACCTGTCCCCGCCAGTACTGTACCCCAGTGTTATACAGTGACAGACCTGTCCCCACCAGTATTGTACCTCAGTGTTATTCACAGACAGACCTTTACCCGCCAGTACTGTACCCCAGTGTTGTCCAGTGACAGACCTGTCCCCACCAGTACTGTACCCCAGTGTTATACAGTGACAGACCCGTCGTCCACCAGAATGTTTGCGAAGTGCTTTTGGAACCTTTTTTACATTAAGGTGATATGTTAATACAAGTTATTGTTGTGAGAATTTTTATTTGTTATCATGTATCTAGAAGTGGCAAGATTAACATCTGAATTTCTGAACCAAGATATTGGGGATTTTCACTCTTTTCTGAACTCTCTGAGTCGGTCACTGTGATGTTAGAAGAGGGTTCAGGAAAAGGACTGTCCGTTTTATCACCGAGAAATCTCCACAGCAAGAATATTGAGATCTGCCCTAAATTCGTATTAATTTCTGTGGCAATGAGCAGCTTGTTGTGAACCAGGAATCCTCAGACGAGAGCTCCAGTGTTTCCTTTTTGACTGAATCAGTGAAGCTTCACGCCAGTATTTCTGGATTGGTGGATTTTCCAAAAACTTCAAAATGAATTTTTATGAAACAATCCACAGCAAAATATGAGAGTTATTGAATGTTTTTGGTCCACCGCAGGAATAAAGAGACCGAGTTATCAATCGTAGGGCAACATAGTAATTTTGTTTCATCTCTTTCAGCTTCCATGATGTTCCAGTACTTTGTGAAAATAGTCCCAACAATTTATGTGAAGTTGGACGGTGAGGTAAGCTCTGGTAGATTCTCTCATTCTGTATCTTATATCAGACAAGGCCTCAGTTTAACATCTTATCTAAAAGATGGTGCCAATTGCAGTATCGATACTACTCCTCCAATAGTGCAGCACTCCCTCAGTACTGACCCTCCAACAGTGCAGCGCTCCCTCAGTACTGACCCTCCAATAGTGCAGCACTCCCTCAGTACTGACCCTCCAACAGTGCAGCGCTCCCTCAGCACTGACCGTCTGATAATGCGGCGCTCTCTCGATACTACTCCTCCAATAGTGCAGCACTCCCTCAGTACTGACCCTCCAACAGTGCAGCACTCCCTCGGTACTAACCCTCTGACAGTGCGGCGCTCCCTCAGCACTGACCGTCTGATAGTGCGGCGCTCTCTCGATACTACCCCTCCAACAGTGCAGCACTCCCTCAGTACTGACCCTCCAATAGTGCAGCACTCCCTCAGTACTGACCCTCCAACAGTGCGGCGCTCCCTCAGCACTGACCGTCTGATAGTGTGACGCTCTCTCAGTACTGACCCTCCAACAGTGCGGCGCTCCCTCAGCACTGACCGTCTGATAGTGTGACGCTCCCTCAGTACTGACCCTCCAATAGTGCAGCACTCCCTCAGTACTGACCCTCCAATAGTGCAGCACTCCCTCAGTACTGACCCTCCAACAGTGTGGCGCTCCCTCAGCAATGACCGTCTGATAGTGTGACGCTCTCTCAGTACTGACCCTCCAATTGTGCAGCACTCCCTCAGTACTGACCCACCAACAGTGCAGCACTCCCTCAGTACTGACCCTCCAACAGTGTGGCACTCCCTCAGCACTGACCGTCTGATAGTGTGACGCTCTCTCAGTACTGACCCTCCAATTGTGCAGCACTCCCTCAGTACTGACCCACCAACAGTGCGGCGCTCCCTCAGCACTGACCGTCTGATAGTGTGACGCTCTCTCAGTACTGACCCTCCAATTGTGCAGCACTCCCTCGGTACTGACCCTCCAATAGTGCAGCACTCCCTCAGCACTGCAGTGGGATTGTCGGCCTAAATTGCAGGCGTCTGGAATGGGATGTGAACCTGTGACCATCAGACTGAGAGATGAGAGTGGTACCACTGAGCCACGGCTGACAATAACTTCAGAGCTGAATTATAGACAGGTTCGTGCTGTGTGCCTGTGCCCAGCTGCACCTGGGTTTAGACTCTTTTTAATTCATTCTCAGGATGTGGGCATGACTATCATGATCAGCATTGCCCAGGTTTGGTACAACTGTAACAGAACCAGATTATAATTGTTAGTTAAGAATCAACCACATTGCTGAAGGATTGGAGACACATATAGGTCCAGACAGGGTAAGGACGTTAGGCAGCCATTGGGTTCTAATGACAATCTGATAGCTTCATGGTCGCTTTTACTGAGACCAGCTTTTTATCTCCCGATTTTTAAAAACTGAATTCAAACTCACAAACTGCCCTGGTGGGCTTTGTACTTTTGTTTCAATAACAGAACTACATCACTAACTGTACCCCTGACAGTTTACGGTCCTGTTAGGCATCCTGTGGAGAGCCACTGGCTGGCCAGGATGTGCTGAACCGTCACTGACTCACTCACTGCTCTTTGGTTCCAGGTGGTGAGGACAAACCAGTTTTCGGTCACGCGACATGAGAAGGTTGCAAACGGGCTGATTGGAGACCAGGGTCTCCCCGGGGTCTTTGTGCTTTACGAGTTGTCTCCAATGATGGTAAAATTTACAGAAAAACACAGGTATGTCAAACCCACCTGATGTTTATTGTATAGTGTTTCAGCCTGTACCACTTGTATATCCAATGTACATTTAATATATGCAGTGAATATTGGAGAAGTTTGATTAGGTATGTGAACTGGAAATGTTTGATACTGAACTGGATTTGTTCAGCACTAAAGTCCCCAAGGGATGTAATTAAGTAATGCTGACCATTCTGTGCGCCGCACTCACCCAGCTTGTGATTGCTGTGTTACAGATCGTTCACACACTTCCTCACTGGTGTCTGCGCTATTATTGGAGGAGTATTTACAGGTAATGACAGTGGGAGAGTTTGCTGGATTTACTGTGTATCCTGTGTGTGTTCATCCTTACGTAATTGGGCAGCTAGTGGAGCAGCAGTCTGGGATCACACAGCATGTGTTCAGGTTCTTGTGAGTGTATCTCACAGTGGGGTATGATATGCTCCACAGCAGCCCTGCATTATAGCGGTGCAGTTCTGAGCAGTTGCTGCATTAGTGTGGTGCAGTTCTGGGGGGGTTGCTGCATGAGTGCAGTTCTGGGGGGTTGCTGCATGAGTGCAGTTCTGGGGGGTTGCTGCATGAGTGCAGTTCTGGGGGGTTGCTGCATGAGTGCAGTTCTGGGGGGATTGCTGCATGAGTGCAGTTTTGGGGGGTTGCTGCATTAGTGCGGTGCAGTTCTGGGGGGTTGCTGCATTAGTGTGGTGCAGTTCTGGGGGGTTGCTGCATTAGTATGGTGCAGTTTTGAGCGGTTGCTGCATTAGTGTGGTGCAGTTCTGGGGGGTTGCTGCATTAGTGTGGTGCAGTTCTGGGGGGTTGCTGCATTAGTGCGGTGCAGTTTTGAGCGGTTGCTGCATTAGTGTGGTGCAGTTCTGGGGGGGTTGCTGCATGAGTGCAGTTCTGGGGGGTTGCTGCATTAGTGCGGTGCAGTTTTGAGCGGTTGCTGCATTAGTGTGGTGCAGTTCTGGGGGGTTGCTGCATGAGTGCAGTTCTGGGGGGTTGCTGCATTAGTGCGGTGCAGTTTTGAGCGGTTGCTGCATTAGTGCGGTGCAGTTCTGGGGGGTTGCTGCATTAGTGCGGTGCAGTTCTGGGGGGTTGCTGCATTAGTGCGGTGCAGTTTTGAGCGGTTGCTGCATTAGGTCAGCCCTGTGCAACATGCTGGTACAGATTTACTGTCACAGTTATGTAACAAGTCAACTGCACTCCAAAAGTAATTAATTGTGCATGAATTACGTGGAGATGTTTTTTGGTGATAGGCGGCATTGTAAATGATGCATATTAATTCCCCTCACTTCAGATTTGAGGCAACACCAACAATCCTGAAAACCTCCTCTAAACCTTTGCACAAATTCTTCAGTGAGTTTTAGTGACAATCACCCAACATCCGGTGAGCTTAATGTGCCCCAGACTGTCCCCTGGTTTGTCAGCTGCCCAGTGTGACTTTGAACAATTCAGAGCAGCTCCTTCCAGGTCTCTGGGTTCATTGCCTCTGCTGTGCTAACATTAGAGCTGCTAAAGTTGGCCTCAGTGCCCTGGGCCAATGTCCCTGCTGTTGGAACTCCCCAGGGGAAAGACTCGTGTGAATATTGGACTTGGCTGTGACACAGTAAAATAGCCTATTAGCACTGTCGAGGCTCACACTTAAAGAATAGTCACTTGTGTAATTTACCAGAGTATATCTGTAGCGCCAGACGTTGTCATCAGGAGCGCCAAGAAGAAGGAAACACATCTCTCTGTGCCTGAGTGTACAGTGTGTTTGTCTGAGCTATACTCTCTCTCCCTCTGTTACACAGCACACACGTTGACACATGTTCACATACACACACTATCACAGATACTTTCACACATACATACTCATATACATACATTCACTCACAACAGCCTCACTCACTTATATACATTCACATTCACACACTGTTACAGGTAGAGTAGTATAGTGATTATGTTACTGTACTAGTAATCCAGTGGCTTGGACTAATGATCATAAAACATGTGTTCAAATCTCACCACAGCACCTGGGAAAGTTAAATTCAAGTAATTAAATAAATCTGGAATAAAAAGCTAATATCACCAATGGTGACTACTGGATTCTCATCAAAAACCCATCTGGTTCACTAATGTCCTTTAGGGAAAGAAATCTGCTGTCCTTACCTGGTCTGGCCGACATGTGACTCCAGACCCACAGCAATGTGGTTGACTCTTAACTGCCCTTTGAAATGGCCTAGCAAGCCACTCAGTTGTGTTCAAGAAGGTGGCTGACCATCACCACCATTCAGAGGCAGTTAGGGAAAGGTAATAAATGCTGGCCTTGCCAGTGATGCACATATCCTGTGAATAAATTTTTAAAATCTGTTACATACACGCACACGTACAGGTGTATGAGTACACAGACTGTATGCATGTTCCTTCGAACACTGTTTATTTTCATGTACACAGGATTATCTTTCCTGTAACGCACTGTCTCTCTTGCAGTGGCAAGCCTGATTGACTCATTGATCTATCATTCTGCACGTGCCATACAGAAGAAGATCGAGCTGGGAAAAGCTGTGTAGTGCACGGGACAGTCAGCTGGTGATTGATGGGGTGGACTGCACTGACTCACCGTGGACATCTCGGTATAAGAAGGATTACTTGTGCCAAGTGTTGGATAAACTGGGCCAAGTTTCATTGAGACCATTCAGATTAGTCCGTTTACACTGAAATAATGCCTGACATATACCTGATTCTGAACTTGGATGTTTCTAAGGGAATATAATTTATAAAATGTGGTGAGCAGGTTTATTTATGTTTGTGATCTAAAGGTGAATCCTGATAATCCCACTCCGTAAATCCTTTTGTTTCCTGACCTACACCTGCCCACTCTTAACCTCTCTTAATCTTCACTTAAACAATACAATTCATTGTTTGAAGGAAGTGTTGATTTAGCACAGGCAGCTCTCTTCACTCCTGCCTCTGCTCTCTGAGCTGTCCCTGCTCCTGCCACAGTTAAGCAGATGGAACTGGTTATTGGCTGATTGTTCTCAGACACAGTTAGTTCCAGCCTTGGTCACTGTAGAGAGAGAAACAGACCCACTGCTCCATCTGTGCAACTTGTCAGGACCTGCCCGCTCTTATACCCATCTGCTCCCCATCCCATTAGGAAAGTCCCATGTTCAATGCCTGGCCTGTACTGAGTTAGTTACTTTAGAACAGCGCAGACTATAACATTCTGTAGACTACAGGCACAACAAGCTACAGCATGCCTGGATTGCAGGGTGGGCATTGGGAGATGGCCACTGTCCCAATCCCACCCCTAATTTATTACAGCTCAAAATTCTGCAGTGTGAGAAAGTTGGGGCAGTTCATTTTCTGGTTGGCTGTGATGCCTCCCACAGCTGCATTACCTGCTGCACTTGCTGCCTAGATCCAGACCTGATTATTGTGCCCAGTGAAGCCTCATCTGAGTCACTCCCTCCAGTAGAAAAGTGGGGAAAGGTGGGGGGGACGGGGGCTGTGATGGGTTTGGTCAGATATAGTTCTGCACGGGGACACAGTGGGAGTGGAATTTAAAACCAAGTCCATTCTACCAGGGAGCTAACAGCCCCTGGACTGACTGAAGATTTATCATTTCCAAATGTTATCACTGAAAATAAATTTGAGAGGTGAAGATTTGAGGTAGGTGGTGAGAGGGGAAACCCTGTGTGCAGTGGTCTCTCCTGGCAGACAGGTACTGCAGCTCTCCCATTCTAACTCTGGACCATCGCTGGAGCAGGTTAATTGTTCAGCCTCGCAGTGGTGCATCAAAAAAAACGGAGGGAGGGAGTGAGGGTGAAAGGGAGAGAAACAGAGAGAGAGAAAGGAAGACAGAGAGCCTCAAAGGAATGTGTTTTTTCAGGCATTCTCTGCCTGAATTTCCCATTTGCAATGGAATTCTGGTCCTCTCAGTCATTCATTTAAAGATTGCTTTTTCATTGGGAACAGTTCGTGGTTCAAACCAGACACACTCCCAGGGAGTCCCAAGCTGCCCTGCTCTCACTGAGTTTGCACCTAAACTCCTGTTTTTTTAAAAAGTGAGTATGGTAAGCTCAACCTTGAACTTTCACTCTGGGAACCCATGGTTGCAATCCAGCACAGATTATAGGATGCAAGTCTGAGTTGCCACAAAGCACAATTAATACTAGGCAGGGCAGAGGGTGACTGGCGTGTGAAATGGGAAACTTCATATTAAAGGAGTAGAGGGAGTTTTACTCTGTATCTAACCCTGTACTGTACCTGTCCTGGGAGTGTTTGATGGGGACAGTGTAGAGGGAGCTTTACTCTGTATCTAACCCCGTTCTGTACCTGTCCTGGGAGTGTTTGATGGGGGACAGTGTAGAGGGAGCTTTACTCTGTAACCCCGTTCTGTACCTGTCCTGGGAGTGTTTGATGGGGGACAGTGTAGAGGGAGCTTTACTCTGTAACCCCGTTCTGTACCTGTCCTGGGAGTGTTTGATGGGGACAGTGTAGAGGGAGCTTTACTCTGTATCTAACCCCGTTCTGTACCTGTCCTGGGAGTGTTTGATGGGGACAGTGTAGAGGGAGCTTTACTCTGTATCTAACCCCGTGCTGTACCTGTCCTGGGAGTGTTTGATGGGGACAGTGTAGAGGGAGCTTTACTCTGTAACCCCGTTCTGTACCTGTCCTGGGAGTGTTTGATGGGGACAGTGTAGAGGGAGCTTTACTCTGTATCTAACCCCGTGCTGTACCTGGCCTGGGAAAGTTTGGGGACACTGGTACGTGCAATAGAAAGTGTTTCTGACACCAGTCTCTGAATTTGAACCAAAAAAGTAACATTTAAAAAAAGACTTCATTATTTCCTGGACTGAAAACTCAAATAGTTAAAAATTGGCAATGTATTATTTAACAGTGTTTTTTAAAAGAAATATTTGTATTCAGGCCTTTGCTACTCTACATTTCATTTATTTAACTAAAGAAATATTTCTGGGTGATTATCCAAAGTCCAGTCACAAACATCGTCCGTGGAGATTGTTCTGTTTCAAGAGTTCAGCCATAAGTAGAGTGTGGGTTTGAGCCAGATTGGAAGCTGCTAACAGGATCAGGATTGCTGTGGGAGCAGTTCTTGAGGTCAGGATTAATCTAGGACTGTTAGGATTAGGAGTATGCAGATGATCAAAATCGGGATTACTCTGGATGTGATAATGAGGTGATGAGAGTGGATAATGGGGTTGGCTTCACTCTGGGAATGAGATCAGATTTCTGGGATTAGACACCATGATTAGGGTTATACTTTTATTTCTTCAGTTTCTCTGCTAAACTTTTCCATTTGCATGTCTGTGACCTTAGGTGTTCTCTGTGTAGAAAAGCAGGTTGTATGAGGAGTTAAATGAGCAATTTGTGATGCAGGAACCTGATGGGTGACGGAGTGGTGGTGTGTGGTGAGAGGGGTAAGGGCAGAACCTGAGGGAGCAGAGCTGGGATGAGGTGTTGGGGTGGGGGAGGGTGCTGGGCATGGAGGGGACAGAGCGTAGGAAGGGCCAGTATGTGGAGAGGGCAGGGAGAGGCAGTGGGGGTGGTTGAGGTGTGGTGGGGCAGGGACAAGCAGAGTGTGGAGAGGGCAGGCAGAGTATGGAGGGGTGGATAATAGGGTCCACTGACTGCTGTGAGGAAAGTCCTGGTAACTGAGGGGTTGTGGAGAAACAGTCACTGGTACCAGCGTGAAGCAGCCACTGTGGCCAACATCCTGTTCCTAGATCTCAGCGGGAAAGTAAAAATAAATGGGAGAAAAATCATTTTTTGTCTGTTTGGGGAAAATTAAACCAAAATAAAAATCAGATCTATTTTTAAGTATTGTTTGTTTTGAAATTATTGATCCATTTAAAACCAAGAATAAGATAATATTCTGAATGATTAGTTCTCCCAAGTTTTCACAGAAGAGATGAGTAACAGAGATAGCGAGGCCATATTAGTAACTTTGGTATAAAAATGTGACAGGTTAAAGGAGTTTGGAGCCAGAGGTAATTCTGGCTCAGCACTGAGGGAGACAAGGGAGGATATTTGTGAGGCACTCGCAGCCATTGACTATGATAAACTCTTTGTTACACCAAGATATCCAGAAGGCTTTTGACAGAAGTTATGCATGAAAGCCTTAAATTAAGTGTTAGGGATACAGGATTATGGGATTGGAAAGGTGAATGTGGACAATTATTTCAAGTGATACTGAGGGCTGAATTTTCCCAGCTCCTTGGCAATGGGCTAGGAGGCAGGAAGTCTGGCAAAATGGCAGGGGGAGGCATTGGGAGTGGGGAGCCCAACGATTTCCCGCTGCCATGCCATATTGCCAGCGGCAGGAAAGTTGGTAGCTCAGTTACCCACTGGGCGGCCAATTGAGCCACTCAAGTGGCCAATTATAGGCCACTCGCCGCCTCTGCGGGTGTTTTGTTCACGTCAGGAGGGGCTGCCACCATGTAGTGAGAGTACCAGGTAAACCCTGGCAACCTCCGAGCAGGTTCAGCAGGAGGGGGAGCCCTCCTTCACAGGCACTCCATTGCCCACACAGCCCCCGCCCCCCCAGGCGGCAATGGCCACCCTTGCAGCAACGACGCGGCTGGTGTTCAATGACTGCTGTGCCCCACATACCCCCACCCAATTAGCTGGCAAACAGCCTGCTCCAGTATTGATTTTGATGTGGTTTCTGTGAAATGACATTTTTTTTAAAATCAACATTATTGGGATACAAGGGAAGTCATGTTTGACAAATTAAAGTTTTTGAGGATGTAACTAGTCGGGTAGATAAAGGGGAACCAGTAGATGTAGTATACCTGGATTTCCAAAAGACATTTGATAAGGTTTAGAACATAGAACAGTACAGCACAGTACAGGCCCTTCGGCCCACGATGTTGTGCCAAACCTTTAACCTACTCTAAGATCAAACTAATTACCTACCTTTCATTCTACTATCATCCATGTACCTATCCAAGAGTCGCTTAAATGTCCCTAATGTGTCTGCTTCTACTACCATCACTGGCAGTGCATTCCACGCACCCACCACTCTCTGTGTAAAGAACCTACCTCTGACATCTCCCCGAAACCTTCCTCCAATCACCTTAAAATTATGCCCCCTGGTGATAGCCCTTTCCACCCTGGGAAAAAGTCTCTGACTATCCACTCTATCTATGCCTCTCATCATCTTGTACCCCTCTATCAAGTCACCTCTCATCCTTCTTCGCTCCAGTGAGAAAAGCCCTAGCTCCCTCAATCTTTCTTCGTAGGACATGCCCTCCAGTCCAGGCAGCATCCTGGTAAATCTCCTCTGCACCCTCTCTAAAGCTTCCACATCCTTCCTATAATGAGGCGACCAGAACTGAACACAATATTCCAAGTGTGGTCGTACCAGGGCCTTATAGAGCTGCAGCATAACCTCGCGGCTCTTAAACTCAATCCCCCTGTTAATGAAAGCCAACACACCATACGCCTTCTTAACAACCCTATCAACTTGGGTGGCAACTTTGAGCGATCTATGGACATGGACCCCAAGATCCCTCTGTTCCTCCACACTACCAAGAATCCTGTCTTTAAGCCTGTATTCCGCATTCAAATTCGACCTTCCAAAATGGATCACTTCACACTTTTCCAGGTTGAACTCCATCTGCCACTTCTCAGCCCAGCTCTGCATCCTGTCAATGTCCCGTTGCAACCTACAACAGCCTTTCACACTATCCACAACTCCAGCAACCTTTGTGTCATCGGCAAACTTGCTAACCCAGCCTTCCACTTCCTCATCCAAGTCATTCATAAAAATCACAAAGAGCAGAGGTCCCAGAACAGATCCTTGTGGAACACCACTGGTCACCGAGCTCCATGCTGAATACTTTCCATCTACTACCACCCTCTGACTTCTATGGGCCAGCCAATTTTGTATCCAGACAGCCAACTTTCCCTGTATCCCATGCCTCCTTACTTTCTGAATGAGCCTACCATGGGAACCTTATCAAACGCCTTGCTAAAATCCATATACACCACATCCACTGCTCTTCCTTCATCAATGTGTTTTGTCACATCTTCAAAGAATTCAATAAGGCTTGTGAGGCATGACCTGCCCCTCACAAAGCCATGCTGACTGTCTCTAATCAAACCATGCTTTTCCAAATGATCATAAATCCTGTCTCTCAGAATCCTCTCCAATACTTTGCCCACTACCGACGTAAGACTGACTGGTCTATAATTCCCAGGGTTATCCCTATTCCCTTTCTTGAACAAGGGAACAACATTTGCCACCCTCCAATCATCCGGTACTACTCCAGTGGACAGTGAAGATGCAAAGATCATCACCAAAGGCGCAGCAATCTCTTCCCTCGCTTCCCGTAATATCCTTGGGTATATCCCGTCTGGCCCCGGGGACTTATCTGTCCTCATATCATTCAAAATTTCCAACACATCCTCCCTCTTAACCTCTACCTGTTCGAGCATATCAGCCTGTTCCACGCTGTCCTCACAAACGTCCAGGTCCCTCTCACTAGTGAATACTGAAGCAAAGTATTCATTTAGGACCTCCCCTACCTCCTCCAACTCCAGGCACAATTTCCCTCCACTATCCCTGATCGGCCCTACCCTCACTCTGGCCATCCTCTTGTTCCTCACATAAGTGTAGAACGCCTTGGGATTTTCCCTAATCCTACCCGCCAAGACTTTTTCATGTCCCCTTCTAGCTCTCCTAAGTCCATTCTTCAGTTCCTTCCTGGCTACCTTGTAACCCTCTAGAGCCCTGTCTGATCCTTGCTTCCTCTACCTTAAGTAAGCTTCCTTCTTCCTCTTGACTAGCTGTTCCACATCTCTTGTCATCCAAGGTTCCTTCACCCTACCATCCCTTCCCTGCCTCATCGGAACAAACCTATCCAGCAGTCGCAGCAAGTGCTCCCTAAACGACCTCCACATTTCTGTTGTGCATTTCCCTGAGAACATCTGTTCCCAATTTATGCTCCCCAGTTCCTGCCTAATAGCATTGTAATTCCCCCTCCCCCAATTAAATATTTTCCCATCCCGTCTGCTCTTGTCCCTCTCCATGACTATAGTAAAGGTCAGGGAGTTGTGATCATTATCACCGAAATGCTCTCCCACTGAGAGATCTGCCACCTGGCCTGGTCCGTTGCCAAGCACCAAGTCCAACAAAGTCTCCCCTCTAGTCGGCCTATCTCCATACTGAGTCAGGAAACCTTCCTGGACACACCTGACAAAAACGGCTCCATCCAAACTATTTGCACTAAGGAGGTTCCAATCAATATTAGGGAAGTTGAAGTCACCCATGACAACAACCCTGTTACTTCTGCACCTTTCCAAAATCTGCCTCCCGATCTGTTCCTCCATGTCTCTGTTGCTATTGGGGGGTCTATAGAAAACTCCCAACAAAGTGACTGCTCCTTTCCTGTTTCTGACTTCCACCCATAATGACTCAGTCGACAAACCCTCCTCGACGACCTCCCTTTCTGCAGCTGTGATACTATCCCTGATTAACAATGCCACTCCCCCACCTCTTTTACCTCCCTCCCTATTCCTTTTGAAACATCTAAACCCCGGAACATCCGACATCCATTCCTGCCCCTGTGATATCCACGTCTCCGTAATGGCCACAACATCGTAGCTCCAAGTACTGATCCATGCTCTAAGTTCATCACCCTTATTCCTGACACTTCTTACGTTAAAATAGACACACTTCAACCCATCATACTGGCTGCAACTTTGCCCTGTCAACTGTCTAACCTTCCTCACAGACTCTCTGCACTCGGTATCTGCCTGTTCAACAGCTACCCCATCCACTGATCCGTAGCTCTGGTTCCCATCCCCCTGCCAGCATTTATTGCCCATCCCTAATTGCTAGGCCATTTCAGAGGGCAATTAAGAGTCGACCACATTGCTGTGGGTCTGGAGTTACATGTAGGCCAGACCAGGTCTGACACAAAAGATTAATTGGCAAGATAGGGACTCATGGAGTTGGGGGTAATATATTAGCGTGGATAGAGGATTGGTTAATGGACAGGAAGCAGAAAGTAGGGATAAAGGGGGCTTTTTCAAGTTGTCAGGCTCTGACTAGTGGAGTGCCACAAGGATTAGTACTGGGGCCTCAGCTATTTACAGTCTATATTAATGACTTGGATGAAGTGACCAAAAGGAATGTATCTATGTTTGCTAATGATACAAAGCTAGATCGGAATGTAAGCTGTGAGGAGGACACAGAGGCTGCAAAGAGATATATAGACAGGTTAATTGAGTGGGCAACAAGGTGGCAGATGGAGTATAATGTGGGGAAGTGAGAGGTTATTCACTTTGGTCATAAGAATAGAAAAGCAGAATATATTTTAAAAGACGTGAAACTGATAAATGTCGGATAAACTTGGGTGTACACAGAAAGTTAGCGTGCAGGTACAGCATGCAGTTAGGAAGACAAATGGCATGTTGGCCATTTTTTTTATTTGTTCATGGGATGTGGGCATCGCTGGCCAGGCCAGCATTTATTGTCCATTCCTATTTGCCCTTGAGAAGGCGGTGGCCTTCTTGAACCTCTGCGGTCTTTGGGGTGTAGGTATTGCAAGGGGGCTGGAGTACAAGAGTAAAGAAGTCTTGCTACAATTGTTAGTTTGTTAGAGATACAGCACTGAAACAGGCCGTTCGGCCCACCGAGTCTGTGCCGACCATCAACCACCCATTTATACTAATCCTACACTAATTCCATATTCCTAGCACATCCCCACCTGTCCCTATATTTCCCTACCACCTACCTATACTAGGGGCAATTTATAATGGCCAATTTACCTATCAACCTGCAAGTCTTTTGGCATGTGGGAGGAAACCGGAGCACCCGGAGGAAACCCACGCAGACACAGGGAGAACTTGCAAACTCCACACAGGCAGTACCCAGAATTGAACCCGGGTCGCTGGAGCTGTGAGGCTGCGGTGCTAACCACTGCGCCACTGTGCCGCCCGGCTTTGGTGAGACAACACTTGGAATACTGTGCACAGTTCTGGTCTCCATATCGAAGGAAGGATATATTTGCATTGGAGGCAGTACAGCGAAGGTTCACCAGATTGGTTCCTGAGATGGGGGGGTTTGTCCTATGATGAGAATCTGAGTAAATTGGGCCGATACTCTTTGGATTTTAGAAGCATAAGAGGTGATCTCATTGAAACATACAAGATCCTGAAGGGGCTTGACAGGGTAGACGTTGAGAGGTTGTTTCCCCTGGCCGGGGAATCTAAAACATGGGGTCACAATCTCAGGATAAGAGGGTCAATCATTTAGGACTGAGATGAGTGGAAACGTTTTCACTCAGGCTTGTGAATGCTCCATCATTGAGTATATTTAAGGCTGAGACAGACAGATTTTTGGCTTTTCAGAATCGAGGGATTTGGTGAGCGTGCGGGAAAGTGGAGTTGAGGCAGAAGATCAGTCATAATCATATTGAGCGCCAGAGCAAGCACAAGGGGCCAAATGGCCTGCTCGTGCTCCTCTTAAAGTGTAAAATACTGGATGCTGGAAATCTTAAATTAAATCAGAGAATACTGAAAATAGCAGATCTGGCAGCATCTGCGAAGAGAACAACATTTCAGGTCAGTGACCTTTTGTCAGAACCGAGAGGAATTGGAGTTGAAACCAGGGAGGAAAGAACAAAGGGAAGGTCTGTGATCGGGTGTGAGGCAGGAGATATTAAATGACAAAGGGATGATGTTGATAGGCAAAAGGAGATGGCAGTGGGACAAGTGAAGAAACAAAAGATGGGTCTAGAGGAGGTGTAAATGGCAACAGCAGAATCATCACCAACAGCTGCTGTCTGAAAAAAGGCCGAGGTTATGATGTGAAATTGTTGAACTGTAAAGTGCTTTGTTATTGACATTATTGTTGGTTGGCAAAGTGAATGTGGCTGAATTACCATGTCTGACCATGTGAGGGCAGCAGATAGACACGATTCCCTCCTTCCACTGGTCAACAAGTCTATTGTCCACCCGTCTCCTCTCTCACTGTTACACTTAACACTTTGGGGATAAGTGTTTTGTGAGCTGTTGTTTGGTGTTTACAGTTGGCCTTGCCTCCATATGTCTCTTTCCAGCCCTGATCCATTCTGTCCCCTGGTGCCAGGGAGCATCAAAGTGGATGAGGACAAGGAGGCCTGGGCTTGGTCCATAGGTGGGAATAGCACAGCAAGGTCCAGAGAAAGGGTCCAAGATCCGTAAAGAATAATAAATGAGTAATGGAGCAGTTGGCTTATGAACAGCTGTAAGGATCCTGAACCTCATTTTTCTCTCCCAGCCACAGCACCTGAGAGAGTTCGACAGGCTCCAGCTGAGGGGGAATTGGCACTCAATGTGGAGTCTGAATCTGTCATTTCCTGTGTCTGTCCCTCCATCTCACTCCAGCAGCTGTGCTGGACACTCCATGCATTTCCCTGTGGCAGTGATGAGGATTGGGGGAAGGGGTTGGTGCCATGGTTGGGTTGTTGGAAGATCTGTTGACAAGGGAATTGTGTTTATGTTGAAGTGAAGTTGTTCTGACTCTCACTGTCCCTGTACAAAGCTCAGAGAGCTGCCCTGACTCTGCTCCTGATAAACCATTCCTAGGTGTCCTTTCACTCTTGCTAAAATGTTCCAATTCCTGTGAACTATCACACCCTCTTGCACAGTGAGGAAAACAGGGCAGTGGGATTAGTTTGGGATTGAAACAGGGCTATGAAGAGAAAGTGGGAATATGGCATTACTCGACTTCACATTGAGGATACTATCCATCGTGTTGTGTGGCACTATCACCGTGCTAAATGGGATAGATTTAGAACAGATCTAGCAATGCAAAACTGGGCATCCATGAGGCACTGTGGGCCATCAGCAGCAGTAGAATTGTACTCAACCACAATCTGTAACCTCATGGCCCAGCATATCCCCCACTCTACCATTACCATCAAGCCAGCAGACCAACCCTGGTTCAATGAAGAGTGCAGGAGGGCATGCCAGGAGAAGCACCAGGCATACCTCAAAATGAGGTGTCAACCTGGTGCAGCTACAACCCAGGACTACTTGCATGTCAAACTGCATAAGCAGCATGCGATAGACAGAGCTAAGCGATCACTTCACCAGCAGATCAGATCTAAGTTCTGCAGTCCTGCCACATCCAGTCGTGAATGGTGGTGGACAATTAAGCAACTAACTGGAGGAGGTGGCTCTACAAATATCCCCATCCTCAATGATGGGGGAGCACAGCACATCAGTGCGAAAGATAAGGCTGAAGCATTTACAACAATCTTCAGCTAGAAGTGCTGAGTTGATGATCCATCTCGGCCTCCTCCTGAAGTCCCCAGCACCACAGATGCCAGACTTCAGCCAATCTGATTCACTCCGTGTGACATCAAGAAATGACTGAAGGCATTGGATACTGCAAAGTCTATGGGCCCTGACAACATTCCGGCAATAGTACTGAAGACCTGAGCTCCAGAACTGGCCGCACCCTTAGCCAAGCTGTTCCAGTACAGCATCTACCCTGCAATGTGGAAATTTGCCCAGGAATGTCCTGTCCATGAAAAACAGGATAATCCAACCCGGCCAATTACCGCTCCATCAGTCTACCCTCGATCAGCAGCAGAGGAAGGGGTCGTCGACGGTGCTATCAAGCGGCACTTGCTCAGCAATAACCTGCTCATTGACATTCGGTTTGGGTTCCGCCAGGGCCATTCAGCTCCTGATCTCATTACAGTCTTGGTCCAAACATGAGCTGAACTCCAGAGGTGAGGTGAGACATCAAGGCAGCATTTGACTAAGTATGGCATCAAGGAGCCCTCGCAAAACTGAGGTCAATGGGAATCAGGGGGACAACCCTCCGCTGGCTGGAGTCATACCTAGCACAAAGGCAGATGGTTGTGGTTGTTGGAGGTCAATCATCTGAGCTCCAGGACATCACTGCAGGAGTTCCTCAGGGTAGTGTCCTAGGCTCAACCATCTTCAGCTGCTTCATCAATGACCATCCTTCTATTAAGGTCAGAAGTGGGGATGTTCGCTGATGATTGCACAAAGTTCAGCACCATTCACGACTCCTCAGATACTGAAGCAGCCCATGTCTATATGCAGCAAGACTTGGACAATATCCGGGCTTGGGCTGATAAGTGGCAAGTAACATTCGCGCCACACAATTGCCAGGCAATGCCCATCTCCAACAAGAGAGAATCTAACCATCTCCCCTTGACATTCAATGGCATTGCCATTGCTGAATCCCCCACTATCAACATCCTGGGGAGTCGCCATTGACCAGAACTTGAACTGGACCAGCCACATAAGTCAATAAATTAGTCTTCTCATGTAAAGCTTCTTCAAAAATGCACATTTGTTGTTGTTTAACACATTGTGTTTTGAGCTCCCCCTTGGTGAATCCTTGTTCACCACTTTCCAATTATAAGGCAAAGAAACCAGCACAAACAGGTTTTCTTAGGTTTAAAGAAGAAAAGTTGAAATTTATTAAACTTGAACTTAAACTCTAATTCGGTTAAAGCCTATGGATACACGACACGCCCACGCTAGCATGCATATGCGATATACACATGCAAATAGAGACAGAAAAGAGCCGAAGAAAAATAAAGTGGAAAAGTTTAAGGCAATGTTTGAAGAGTTTTTGTTATGGTTCTTCGAGCTCACTGTAGAGTTCTTGATTGTAGGTAGATTTTGCTTTTTTTTGGGGCCCAGTATTCTTCCTAAACCTTGTTCGCTGTAGGAAACTTTTCTCTCTTGTTCATGTGTCTTCAGTGGATTCAGAAAGAGATGGGAGCAGACAGGAGAGATCTTCTCAGTCCAGGAGCAAACAGACTTTCTCTCCAAACTGTTTGTACAAACTCAAAAAACTCCGGTTGCCCAGCAGGTTAGTCATGTGACTAGCTGGTTTGACCATGTCCGTTTGTGTATTTGGCCATCTTAGCAGTCAACCTGGAATGCGAGCTCCCCCACCTTCAACGTCTGGTGATCAAAAGTCCATTGTGGGTTGAATGTGTCAGGGAATGGTCCTTTGTCCTTCCAATATGCAAATGTCTTTTCCAGCAATGGCTGATCTGTTTTAACAAGTCATTTCTTCACTCCAGTAACAGTTTATGACAAAATTAATGTGCCTCATTCTTGGCAGGTGGGAGCCTAGCATGACAAATTAGTAAGATAAATTTTTAATGCCTTTATCTTTTGAAATTTGCTTACCAGCCCCCTGGGCAGAGCACAAATCGTAATGCGGCCTTCTGCCCGAAAAAGTTGGACAACCCTGATCTACAAGATGCACTGCAGCAACTTGCCAAGGCTCCTTTGACAGCACCTTCCAAACCCGCAAACTCTACCACCTAGAAGAATAAGGGCAGTTGACACATGGGAACACCACTACCTGCAAGTTCCCCTCCAAGATGTTTCCCCTGGTTGGGGAGTCTCGAAGCAGGGGACAAAATATCAAAATAAGGGGGAAGCCACTGAGGCCAGAGATGAGGAGAAATTTCTTTACTGAGAGGGTTGTGAATCTTTGGAATTCTCTACCCCAGAGGGCTGTGGAAGCTCATTCATTGAGTATGTTTACAGCAGCGATTGACAGATTTCTAAATACCAATGATATAAAGCTATATGTGGATAGTGTGGGAAAAAGGCATTGAAGTGGATGATCAGCCATGATTGGATTGGATTGTGGGGCAGGCTCGATGGGCTGAATGGCCTACTCCTGCTCCTATGTTCCTAGAAGGCACAGGCTATCCTGACTTGAAACTATATCGCCGTTCCTTCACTGTCGCTGGGTCAAAATCATGGAACTCCCTTCCTAACAGCACTGTGGGTATACCTACCCCACATGGACTGCAGCAGTTCAAGAAGGAAGCTCACCACCACCTTCTCAAGGGTAATTAGGGATGGGCAATAAATGCTGGCCTAGCCAGCAATGCCCACATCCCCATGATGAATTGCACAAAATTAGTTTGGGATTGCACTGATAAAAGCCAACCGTCGTTTAGGGCTGAACTGCCAATCGCCATTTGTTTGCATGATGACAAAGTTCTTTATCTTGAGGAGCGAGGGACGGGGATGGAGGTGACGGGGAGCGAGTGACGGAGGAGCGAGGGACGGAGGAGCGAGGGACGGGGAGCGAGTGACGGAGGAGCGAGGGACGGGGAGCGAGTGACGGAGGAGCGAGTGACGGGGAGCGAGTGACGGAGGAGTGAGTGACGGGGAGCGAGTGACGGAGGAGTGAGTGACGGGGAGCGAGTGACGGGGTAATGACCAGCAGATCTGCTGCCATTATCAGCTATGAAAGGAGGAGCCAGGATGGAGCATTACTGGTTAAAAAAAAAAGCCCTTCCCTAAAAATAAACCTCAAGATAAAGAACTTTGTCATCATGCAAACAAATGAAGATTGGCAGTTCAGCCCTAAACGACGGTTGGCTTTTATCAGGAAATGTTGAAATGTAAACGACACTAGAAACAATGAATTCTCTGTCAGACAGGCTGCACTTCTCAGAAAACCTGTCTCCTCCCATCAATCTCTCCAACCCATATCTCAGGGCAAGACTAGAGTCAGCTAACATCTGTCCACTCTGTCTCTTTACATCTTTATATTGTGCTCTGTCTCTCCATTGCACTCTTCTCACTATCTCCCTCTCCATTTCACTCTTCATCTGTCTCTCTCTGTCCCTGTCTCTCTCTTGCTGACTCTAGCATTGATTTTAACCCTGTGGGTTTTGGGGGGAGGGGGAGTTGGTGGGGATGAGAGAGGGAGTGGGCGAGTGTTATCCCTATTCTCCGGCCACTACTTTTATTCATTTATGGGATGGGTATTGCTGGCACAGCCAGTGTTTGTTGCCTGAGTTTCAGGCTCGGAGTATTTTACCCATTGGGAGGGAGCTGAGTGACTGCCAGGGGTGTCTCGGTGCAGGAAAGTGAGAGGAGGGTTTTCAGGAGGATCACTTGGCAGGGGGTATCTGGGACATGGGAGGTCACAGCCTTCAATGTGGGGCCTGGGGGAACTCATGTGCTGTTAACACAGAGGAATCTCCTTGCTCCCACCAGCTGTCGATCAGCTTCACCCTGACCATGAACCCAGCCGTTTCCCCACCCAGGGCCCGGGTAGGGTTTACACACAAGGTTTCATGTCCACCACCAACACCGGTGATAGGAACAGAGTGTGAACGAATCCGTTCCATTCCTGGGAAGAGTTACAATTCCACTCCTCTGTCTCTCTCTCTCTCATTCAGTTTCTCCTTCCCCGTCTCCTTAACTGTCTCTCTGATTCACTCTCCATTTCTCCCTTTTCTTTTTATCTCTCTTTGTCTCTCTTTCCCTTCTGTTTCTTCTCTTTCTCTCTGTTTCTCACTTTCTCCTTTAACCTTTTCTCTCTGTGTCTGTCTTTTCCCTCTCCTCTCTCTCTTTCTCTGACTCTTTCTTCTCTCCCTGCCTCTCTCTCTCTCTCTCACATGCTCTCTGTACAAGTCTCCTTTTCACTTTAAGAATGTGAGGAATGGGAGGGGCGAGTCAGGCGGAGCCGTATTTGGACAGGGAATTCCAGGAAGCTGATTTCCCACTGCCCAAAGGCAGTTTCTAACCTGCCACAGGCTGTGCTGCTTGGGTACAGTTTGTACAGACCCATTGTTAACCGTTTCCTGTAACAGGAACATTGCAGAATTCGGTTATTGTCTCTGCCCCCATCTGCCTGATTTCAGAACACTAGGAGGAGGGGGGGGGGGGGGGGCATTGGGGGTGGCAATAGGCTGCACATAAATATTCTCCATTTTCTACCCTGAATATACTGATTCTTTGGGGCGGGGGGTGGTGGTGGGTGATGGTACAGTCCCTGGGGTCAGATACCATCTCAGGGATTGAGTATGGTCCCCTGGATTGGGGGGCTAGCAATAGGTTGGGGTACATACTTCAGATTAGAGAACAATGTCATAGATTGAGTTGGATGGTTTGGGGAGGTGTGAGATGGTATGAGAGGGGGAAGGTTTGGGGAGGGAGGATGGTTTGGGGAGGTGGGGGTTGGTATGAGAGGGAGAATGGTTTGCTTTGGGGAAAGGACAATGATTTGGGGAGAGCTGGGATGGTTTCAGCAAGAATTAAAGAACATCGTTCCCCATTCTAAGTCACTCTGCTGCTGTGGGTACCGCCTAACCCCAGTCTGATGTACAAAACCCCCAAATTCTTGTAAAATGGGGTGATCTGCACATTGACTTTGTGAATTTGAGGAAATTATTTTATGGTCTGTGCTCACTATCTATTTCCTCTGGTGGGTGGGTGGGGGGGGGTCCAGAATAAGGGGGCATAACCTTAAAATTAGTTAGGCTGTTCAGGGGTGATGTCATCAAGCACTTCACACAAAGTGGGAGTGGAAATCTGGAACTCTCTCCCCCAAAAAGCTGTTGATGCTGGGAGTCAATTGGAAATTTCAAGACTGGGATCTACAGATTTTGTTGGGAAGTATGATGC
This sequence comes from Heterodontus francisci, assembly GCF_036365525.1. Taxonomy (NCBI): domain Eukaryota; kingdom Metazoa; phylum Chordata; class Chondrichthyes; order Heterodontiformes; family Heterodontidae; genus Heterodontus; species Heterodontus francisci. The sequence goes on along the minus strand of NC_090386.1, from coordinate 100,047,122 downwards.
AAAGGCATGTAAACAGAGTTGTTATAGACCAGCCATGATTTAATTGAATGGTGGAACAGCTCGAGGGGCCTCTTGCTGTTCCTGTGCTCCTATCTGCAATGCTGAATCCTGCTCACAAAGTCTCACCAAATTGAGACATTTTTTAAAATCAATATCAAAAGGCAGGATTTCCAATACTGAGTCATGTTTGTGTATGTGAATAATACCTTTACAATGTATAAACTATGAATTACTTTAAATTGAGCTCTGCAGTGTACACTTGTAATGTAGGTGTAATCCTTCTCGCCATTTCATAAACAGGAGTAAGGCTGAGAGAGACAAGAACATGAAAAAGAAATGGAGAGTAAGCAGCTGATTAAACCCATTCCTCCCAAACACACTTAATCTTCCAAATAGTTTCTATCTGTCAGTTGTGGTTTGGTGGGTCGCACTCTCACCCTTGAGTCAGAAGGTTGTGGGTTCAAGTCCTGTGACTTGAGCATGAAATCCAGGCTGATGCTCTCAATATGCTGAGGGAGTACTGTGCTGTTGTAGCTGCTGACTTTTGCAGGAGATGTTTAAACCCAGAGCCTCTTAATGGGGCTGAAGGTTGATAAGTCTGCAGGACCTGATATTCTACATCCCAGAGTGTTGAAAGAGGTAGCTATGGAGATAGTGGATGCATTGGTGATCATCTTCCAAAATTCTATAGATTCTGGATTGGTTCCTGCAGATTGGAAGGTCGCAAATGTCACCCCAATAATTAAGAAGGGAGGGAGAGAGAAAACAGGGAATTACAGACCTGGTAGCCTTACAGCCTGGTAGTAGTGAAAATGCTAGAATCAATTTTAAAGGATATGATAAATGGACACTTGGATAATAATGATCTGATTGGACATAGTCAACATGGATTTATGAATGGGAAGTCATGTTTGACACACCTGTTAGAGTTTTTTGAGGATGTTACGAACAGAATTGATAAAGGGGAGTCTGTGGATGTAGTATACTTGGATTTTCAAAAGACTTTTGATGAAGTCCCCCACAGGAGGTAGGTTAGCAAAATTAAAGCACAAGGGATAGGAGGTAATATACTGGCATGGATTAAGCAAAGATTGGTCAACAGGCAGAAAACAGAGAGTAGAAATAAATGGGTCATTCTCGCGTTGGCAGGCTGTGACTAGTGGGGTACCGCAGGGATCGGTGCTTGGGCCCCAGCTGTTCACAATATATATCAATGATTTGGATGTGGGGACCAAATGTAATATTTCCAAGTTCGCAGATGACACAAAACTAGGTGAGAATGTGTGTTGTGAGGAAGATGCAAAGCGGCTTCAAGGGGATTTGGAAAGACTTAGTGAGTGGACACGAACGTGGCAGATGAAGGTAGGAGGAATAGATGTGCAGAGTATTTCTTAAATGGTAAGAGATTAGAAAGTGTAAATGTACAAAGGGACCTGGGAGTCCTTGTCAATAAGTCACTGAAAGCTAACATGCAGGTGCAGCAAGCAATTAAGAAGGCTAATGGTATGTTAGCCTTTATCACAAGAGGATTTGAGTACAGAAGTAGTGATGTCTTGCTTCAATTGTATAGAACCTTTGTTAGACCACATCTGGAGTACTGTGTGCAGTTTTGGTCCCCTTACTTTAGGATATTATTACCATAGAGGGAGTGCAACGAAGGTTCACCAGACTTGTTCCCGGGATGGTGGGACTGTCCTATGAAGAGAGGTTGGGGAAACTGGGCCTGTATTCTCCAGAGTTTTGAAGAATGAAAGGTGATCTCATTGAAACTTACAAAATACTTAAAGGGATAGACAGGGTAGATGCAGGTAAGATGTTTCCCCTGGTTGGGGAGACTAGAGCCAGGGGACACAATTTCAAAATAAGGGGGAAACCACTTAGGACAGAGATGAGAAATGTCTTTACTCAGAGGGTTGTGAATCTTTGGAATTCTCTACCCCAGAGAGCTGTGGAAGCTCAGTCATTGAGTATGTTTAAAGTAGAGATTGACCGATTTCTAAATACCAATGATATAAAGAGATATGAGGATAGTGTGGGGAAAAAGGCATCGAAGTGGATGATCAGCTATGATCATATTGAATGGCAGGGGAAGGCTTGATGGGCTGAATGGCCTACTCCTCCTATGTTCCTCTCAGGTGGATGTTTCAGATCCCATGGCACTGTCTTAAAGAAGAGTTAGAGGAGTCCCCCAATGGCCTGGTCAATATTTATCACTCAATCCACATCACCAAATGATTATCTGGTCATTGTCACATTGCTGTTTGTGGGAGCTTGCTGTGCACAAAAATACTTTATAGACTGTAAAGCACATTGGGACATCCTGAGGTCATGAAAGACGCTATATAAATGCAAGTCTTTCTTTGCCTGTTGTATAGATTGATGCTACACTCTGATCCTCTGTGCTGCTCCTGTTTCTAACACTTCCCCAAAGATGAGGATGTGACTGCTTTCCTTGTCCATTTCTTTAAAGCCCCGTGGTCCTCGGTATCTTATCTTCCTTCAATCTGCAGCCTGTCAGTGACTGGCTTATCTGAAATTTCTATCTTATTTTGCTACTCTCTCCTAAAGTTTAATCCTGTGGTGAACACTTATGGTCTCCTCCATTAGCACACCTTCTGTAACTTTTCAAAAGAAATTCCCTCCTGCTCATGCTGTCAGATCCCTTTAAATTGAACCTGCACAATTTTCCAGTCTTGCATTTGGCTCGTTTACATTGGGAAAAGGCTTCACAGAGTGATAAAAACAGAAAATGCTGGAAATACTCAGCAGGTGTGGCAGCACCTGTGGAGAGAGAAAAACAGAGTTAACATTTCAGGTCAGTGACCGTTCATCAGAACTGAGTGATGCTGTTGTCAGGCAAACCCCCACCTGCCAAGACTGAGGCACACATTATTTTGTCACATGAACATTAAAACTCCAAATTGCAAGCCCCTGACTGGAAAGACATTTGCATAGTAACAGTGTTGGAACAAGGGGACCCAGTCGTTGCTTCCCCAATACGCAGAAGAAGTGGTCAGACCAGTTTTAGTCACATGACTGACTTGGAGTTTTTTGAATTTGAACTTCCAACACGGATTTTGAAATCTGAAGGTTGTTTTCTCCTGGACTGAGAACACCTCTCTCCTGTCTGCTCTCATCTTGCTCTCACCAACTTCGGAAACCATTGAAGACATAGGAACCCCAGAGAGAAAAGTCTCCTACAGTGAACAAGGTTTAAGAAGAATACTGGGCCCCAATGAAAAGTAAGAGCTGTCTACAATTAAGGACTCTACGGCGAGCTGGAAACACAGAAACAATAACAAGAAACTCCCTTTTAGAGACTGCCTCAAACCTCTCCATTTTATTTCTCGTCTGCTCTTTTCTGTCCATATTTGCAGGGGTGTATCGCGTGTGCATGCTAGCGTGGGCGCGTTGTATATCCGCAGGCGTTAATCGTATTAGAGTTTAAGTTTAAGGTTTAATGAATTTCACTTTTCTTCTTTAAACCTAAAGAAAACCTGGTGTGCTCATTTCTTTGCCTTATAATTGGAAAACTGTAAACAAGGATTCACCAAGGGGGAGCTCAAAACACAGTGTGTTTAAAATTAAATCCTGTTACAATAAGACCAGATGAAGACAGTAAAAGACCCCTAGACACCTTTCTCACCTGGTCGTAACACTGTGAATAATTATACAAATATATAAGATCCAGGAAAACTGTGTGCTATTAGCACATGTCTGAGGTTGGTTCTTTACAACAGTGATTACATTTCGTAAGTAGTTCATTGGCTGTAAAGCCAGTTAGGACCTCTAGTGGTCGTGAAAGGCGCTTTATAAATGCAAGTCTTTCCTTAATAAGTCAGGACTGAATATCACCCCCACACAGAAATTGGGCACAATGTTCAAAATAATGAAGTGTTCCAAGCCCCCCAGACTGACAGTCTCCACCCTTGCAAACTCTCTCTCTCGGCACACGCTGAGACTCGGGAAAAAAAACAGTGACATCATGGGAAATCTGCAAGGTGATTGGTTGGGTGAGTAGCAGCTGTTAGTGCATTTAAATAGCTTAAAAAATAAGGGGAAAGTTTTTTTTGTTGAAAAAAAACCTCTGGTGATAAGTTGAGTACTACTAAAGTGTTTTTTTTTACTTCAGTGCAACTTATTAAGGATTTTAGATTGTAGTGGGTAGAACAGGGCCCCTAGTGTAATTAGTATTTTTTAATTAAGGGAGTAACTAATTAATCTAAGAGTAAGTCATGACAGGAGAGCTCAGCCCCGTGATCTGCTCCTCCTGTGCTATGTGGGAAATCAGGGACACTTCCAGTGTCCTTGACGACCATGTGTGCAGGAAGTGTATCCATCTGCAGCTACTGGCTACCCGCATTACGGAGCTGGAGCTGTGGGTGGATTCACTGTGGAGCGTCCGTGATGCTGAGGATGTCGTGGATAGCACGTTTAGTGAGGTGATCACACCGCAGGTAATGGCTGCACAGGCAGAAAAGGGATGGATGACCACCAGGTGAAGTAGTAGGCGCAGGCAGGTAGTGCAGGAGTCCCCTGTGGCCATCCGCCTCTCAAACAGATATACTGCTTTGGATACTGTTGGGGATGACCTCCCAGGGGAAAGCAGGAACAGCCAAGTCTGTGGCACCACGGAGGGCTCTGCTGCACAGCAGGGGAGGAAAAGGGGTGGAAGAGTTAGTGATAGGGGATTCTATCGTAAGGGATGCAGATAGGCGTTTCTGTGGCCACAAACGAGACTCCAGGATGGTATGTTGCCTCCCTGGTGCTAGGGTCAAGGATGTCTGGGAGCGGCTGCAGGACTTTCTGAAGGGGGAGGGGGAGCAGCCAGAGGTCGTGATACACATTGGTACCAATGACATGGGTAGAAAGAGGGATGAGGTCATGCAACAAGAATTTAGGGAGCTAGGTAGCAGATTAAAAAGCAGGACCTCAAAGGTTGTGACCTCTGGATTACTCCCAGTACCACGTGTTAGTGAGTATAGGCATAGGAGGATAGAGCAGATGAATGTGTGGCTGAGGAGATGGTGCAGGAGGGAGGGCTTTAGGTTCCTGGATCATTGGGTCTGTTTCTGGAAAAGGTGGGACCTGTACAAGTTGGACAGGTTGCACCTGAACTGGAATGGGACCAACATCCTTGCTGGGAGGTTTGCGAGTGCTGTTGAGGGGGGGTGGGGGGTGGGGTGGGGGGGTTTAAACTAATTTGGCAGGGGGATGGGATACAGAGTGGAGGTACAGTTGTGGGTGAGGCACAGTCAAATATAGAAGAGAAACTGAGTCAGTCTGGAAGGCAGAGCAAATATAGACTTGTTAAGGCACAAGTGAAAAATGCAATGCCGGATTGCATCTATTTTAATGCACGGAGTCTTACTAGTAAGGCAGATGAATTGAGGGTGTTGATTAGCACATGGGATTATGATATTATTGCTATCACAAAGACATGGTTGAGGGAGGGGCAGGACTGGCAGCTCAATATTCCAGGGTATAGAATCTTCAGGCGTGAGAGAGGAGGGGATAAAAGAGGAGGTGGTATTGCACTGTTGATCAAGGAGTCAATTACTGCAGTAAGGAGGGATGATATCTTAGAAGGTTCCTCAAATGAGGCCATTTGGGTAGAACTTAAAAACAAAAGGTAGGCAATCACTTTGCTGGGAGTGTACTACAGGCCTCCAAAAGGTCAGGAAGAGATAGATGAACAGATATGGAGGCAAATCTCAGAGAGGTGTAAAAATAGTAGGGTAATAATAGTAGGGGATTTCAATTTACTTAATATCAACTGGGATCGTCTTAGTGCAAAAGGCCTAAAGGGGGAGGAATTCTTAAAATGCATACAGGAGAGGTTTTTGAACCAGTACGTAGAAAGTCCTACAAGAGAAGGGGCAGTACTAGACCTAATCCTGGGGAATGAAGCTGGACAAGTGGTAGAAGTATCAGTGGGAGAGCATTTCGGGGATAGTGACCATAACTCTAAGATTTAAGGTAGTTATGGAAAAGGACAAAGACGCGCCAGAAATAAAGGTACTGAATTGGGGGAAGGCTGATTTCAATATGATAAAGCAGGATCTGGCCAAAGTGGACTGGGAGCAGCTACTTGTAGGAAAGTCTACATCAGACCAGTGGGAGTCATTCAAAGAGGAAATAGTGAGGGTTCAGAGCCAACATGTACCCGTTAAGGTGAAAGGTAGGACCATCAAGTCCAGGGAACCCTGGATGTCAAGGGATCTAGAGTATTGGATCAGGAAAAAAAAGGAGGTTTATGGCAGATTCGGAGCGCTGAAAACAGCGGAGGCACTAGAGGAGTATAGAAAGTGTAGGGGGGGGGGTACTTAAAAAAAGTAATTAGGAGAGCGAAGAGGGGACATGAAAAAACATTGGTGGTCAATATAAAGGAAAATCCTAAGGCGTTTTTAAAGTATATTTAGGGCAAAAGGATAACCAGGGAAAGAGTAGGGCCCATTAGGGACCAAAGTGACAATCTGTGTGTTGAGCCGGAGGACATAGGTGAGTTTAAAATGATTACTTTTAATCTGTGTTCACTATGGAGAAGGACGATGTAGATGTAGAGATCAGGGAGGGGGATTGTGATATACTTGAACATATTAGCATTGAAAGGGAGGAAGTATTAGATGTTTTAGCGGGCTTAAAAGTGGATAAATCCCCAGGCCCAGATGAGATGTATCCCAGGCTGTTATGTGAGGCAAGGGAGGAGATAGCAGGGGCTCGAACACAAATTTTCAGATCCTCTCTGGCCACAGGAGAGGTACCAGAGGACTGGAGGACAGCGAATGTGGTGCCATTATTCAAGAAGGGTAGCAGGGATAAACCAGGTAATTACAGGCCAGTGAGTCTAACATCAGTGGTTGGGAAACTATTGGAAAAAATTCTGAGGGACAGGATTAATCGCCACTTGGAGAGGCCGGGAATAATCAGGGATAGTCAGCATGGCTTTGTCAGGGGGAGATCATGTCCAACTAACTTGATTGAATTTTTCGAGGAGGTGACTAGATGTGTAGATGAGGGTAAAGCAGTTGATGTAGTCTACATGGACTTCAGTAAGGCTTTTGATAAGTTCCTGCATGGGAGATTGGTTAAGAAGAGCCCACGGGATCCAGGGCAATTTGGCAAACTGGATCCAAAATTGGCTTAGTGGCAGGAGGCAGAGGGTGATGGTCGAGGGTTGTTTTTGCCAGTGGAAGCCTGTGACCAGTGGTGTACCACAGGAATCAGTGCTGGGACCCTTGCTGTTTGTAGTGTACATTAATAATTTAGACTTTGAATATAGGAGGTATGATCAGTAAGTTCACAAAGTGACACGAAAATTGGTGGTGTCGTAAATAGTGAAGAGGAAAGCCTCAGATTACAGGACGATATAGATGGGCTGGTAAAATGGGCGGAGCAGTGGCAAATGGAATTTAATCCTGAGAAGTGGGAGGTGATGCATTTTGGGAGGACTAACAAGGCAAGGGAATATACAATGGATGGTAGGACCCTAGGAAGTACAGAAGGTCAGAGGGACCTTGGTGTACTTGTCCATAGATCACTGAAGGCAGCAGCACAGGTAGATAAGGTGGTTAGGAAGGCATATGGGATACTTGCCTTTATTAGCCGAGACATAGAATATAAGAGCAGGGAGGTTATGATGGAGCTGTATAAAACGCTGGTTAGGCCACAGCTGAAGTACTGTGTACAGTTCTGGGCACCACACTATAGGAAGGATGTGATTGCACTGGAGAGGGTGCAGAGGAGATTCACCAGGATGTTGTCTGGGCTGGAGCACTTCAGCTATGAAGAGAGACTGAAAAGGCTGGGGTTGTTTTCCTGAGGGCAGAGAAGGCTGAGGGGGTACATGATTGAAGTGTACAAGATTATGAGGGGCATAGATAGGTTAGATAGGAAGAAACTTTTTCCCTTAGCAGAAGGGTCAATAACCAGAGGACATAGATTTAAGGTAAGGGGCAGGAGGTTTAGAGGGAATTTGAGGAAACATTTTTTCACCCAGAGGGTGGTTGGAATCTGGAACTCACTGCCTGAAGAGGTGGTAGAGGCAGGAACCCTCACAACATTTAAGTATTTAGATGAGCACTTGAAACGCCATAGCATACAAGGCTACAGGCAAAGTGCTGGAAAATGGGATTAGAATAGGTAGGTGCTTGATTGCCGGCACAGACACGACGGGCCGAAGGACCTGTTTCTGTGTTGTATAACTCTATCACACTCTGACTCTATAAGCACACTCCAAAAAAAACCCTTCAAAGACAGGACATACTCCGTGTACAAAAGCACTGCTGTATGTCATTTATATCCATCATTCTATCAATAAATGTGAAATACTGTCGATACATGTGTCTTTTAATATTTTTATTTGTGATTAATATTTGTTTTAATGTCAGAATTAAAAGAATGTGATGTGATATAAACAAAATATGTTATGAAGTACAGACACTGAATGTGGTGATCTTACCACAGGCCACAGCTCTTGTGACTGAGTGGAGAGAGTGCAGCGGCCACACCACAATGTTTTTAATGTTTTTTGGGCAGGCAGGCAATTTTTTTTTTCAGTTTACCCAAGCTGGTAATGTCACTGCAGAGGATCGGACCATTTCTGCACACACATCTCAACATTCCACATTGATTGTTCTGATAGTTGAAGCAGGGTAAAGGCTCCTTCCTCACTACACCAGTATAACTCAACTCAAGCCAGCAGCCCCTATGACACAACTGTGCACTGCCATTATCGATGCAACTGCAGAGCAACATTACTATATTTTTGCTATGTTGTGGTTCTGTGCTTTCGGCGAAGAAAACAGTAGTGGAGTTTCCCAGGGATCAGTGTTGGGACCCTTGCTTTTCCTGATATATATTAATGACCTAGACCTTGGTGTACAGGGCACAGTTTCAGATGATATGAAACTTGGAAGCATAGTGAACTGTCAGGAGGATAGTGTAGAACTTCTAAAGGACATAGACAAGTTAGTGGAATGGGTGGATAGGCGGCAGATGAAGTTCAATGCAGAGAAATGTGAAGTGATTCATTTTGGTAGGAAGAACATGGAGAGACAATATAAAATAAAGGGTACAATTCTAACTGGGGTGCAGGAGCAGAGGGACCTGGGTGTATATGTACATAAGTCATTGAATGTGGCAGGACAGGTTGAGAGAGTGGTTAATAAAGCAAACAGTATCCTGGGTTTTATTAATAGGGACATAGAGTACAAGAGCAAGGAAGTTATGTTGAATTTATATAAGACACTAGTTTGGCCTCAGCTGGAGTATTGCATCCAAATCTGGGCACCGCACTTGAGGAAAGACATGAGGGCATTAGAGAGAGTACAGAAAAGATTCACGAGAATGGTTCCGGGGATGAGAAAGTTCAGTTATGAAGGTAGATTGGAGAAGTTAGGACTGTTTTCCTTGGAGAAAAGGCTGAGAGGTGATTTGATAGAGGTATTCAAAATCGTGACGGGTCTGGACAGAGTAGATAGAGAGAAACTGTTCCCACTTGTGAGAGGATCGAGAACGAGAGGGCACAGACTTAAAGTATTTGGTAAGAGAAGCAAAAGTGACATGAGGAAAAACTTTTTCACACAGCGAGTGGTTAAGGTCTGGAATGCGCTGCCTGAGAGTGTGGTGGAGGCAGGTTCAATTGAAGCATTCAAAAGGGAATTAGACAGTTATATGAAAAGGAAGAATGTGCAGGGTTACAGGGAGAAGGTGGGGGAATGGAACTGCTCTTTCAGAGAGCCGGTGCAGGCATGATGGGCTGAATGGCCTCCTCCTGCGCTGTAACAATTCTGTGATTCTTTGAATATGGGTGGTGGAAGCAAATTCAATTATAACACTCAAAAGGGAATTGGATAAATAATTGAAGGAGAGACAGTTTGCAGGGCTATGGGGAAAGAACAGGAGAGTGGGATTAGTTGGATAATTCTTTCAAAGAGCCGACATAGGTTTTAACTGTGCTTGTTTTTCCTTTCTGTAAATTTACCTTCTGTCCAAGAGGCTTCCTGTGAGGGTCCCACCCCACCCAGAGTGTCTGACAGTTGTAGGAATCCTACACATTGCTGCTGAGAGGAGATGTGCTTCATTCACATACTCCAACTACCTGTGCAGTGTGTTCCACACAGTCTCAACAGATGTCATAATGACAGTTTGCACTTCAATCATATCCTTCTTGTAGGCTGGTACAGTTGGATGCCAAACCCCTGCTCATACAGCACAGCAATGCCACAGGTTGGGGTTATAAATCCTCCAATGCCACCTCCTCCTGTTTGTCCTAACCTGTGAGCAATGCTTCACCCAGTATTTCCTCCCCAGGAATTTTTGGATCTGTGGGTCAATGGAAGGTGTGACCATAACTCCTGACAGGTCCTTGTGTTCAGCTGCCATCAGCTTCATCTTGGGAAGATCCTAGAAGAAAATGGTAATGTGTTGTTGCCATTTGGAGATGATATGCCTTCAAAGAGGGGTAAGATGTGGGTTCTGCCAATAATATGCAGTGTATGCCTCAGTGTTACTGAATGAGAGCAAGGGAAGCTGAGTGAACAAAACCCTTCCGAAGAAGGGTCACTGACCCGAAACGTTAACTCTGCTTCTCTTTCCACAGATGCTGCCAGACCTGCTGAGTGAATCCAGCATTTCTTGTTTTTGTTTCAGATTTCCAGCATCCGCAGCATTTTGCTTTTATAAAACTGGATTCTTGTTGGGTACAAGCTCACCTCCAAACTACCTTTCCTGTGTCCTTCCAACACACTGTGCATGAGTTAACATGCCCCCCCCCATTGGTGGGACAGATCACGTGTAATGCCCATTATATTCTTTTGACGCTTCTGAAAAATGGAAAGTACCACACAGGCTAAAAGCTAGGAATGGTCAGATTAACAAATGAAAGAATACACAGAGGCAGCAAAATACTGAACCAGAACTACACTTAAAAACAACAAAAATAGATTCAATCCATACGGAGTTTAAAATCTCTTTTCACAACACATTTCTCACACACTTTGTCAAGATTTTTGGGTGAAACTGCCATTCGCTACGTAATGTTGATGTGAAGTTCCAGTTCACCCACGATGATAAAAACTTTCCAGAACCAGTGATGAGCAGTAGCAGCTGTGATTTAAACAACAGAAAGTCCTTCATTCTATAGATACTTGTTTTTTTCAACAAAGCCACCAAGTAAGCTTTTGATGATAAATGTCTAAATGCAGACATTGACATAAACAAAGACTATGCATTCAGAACAAATAGTCCTTGTTGAATACACTGATAGCTCTGATCAGAGGCTGTGGGATTCCCCAAGTGACAAGATAGCTCTGACCACTTGAAATTGGTTTCACACAATCTATCTAACATTTTGTGAAGTAAAATACAGGAATCTCCCCATATTGTCAAACTAATTTCATTGAAAAGCTGGCCTTTTATAGGACAGAGTAGCTTCAGAGAAAATGGATAGAAAATTGGAGTGAAAACTAAGGAAGTTAATTTACAAATAAAGCAAAATAAGTTTCATAGAGGCACAGAAGGAGGCCATTCGACCCATCAAGTCCATACCATCTCTCTGTAGAGCAATCCAATCAGTCCCATTCCACCTTTCTATCCCTGCAGCCCTGTAAATTAATTTCCCTCAAGTACCCATCCAATTTCCTTTTGAAATCATTCATCGTCTCCGCTTCCACCAGCCTCGTAGACAGCGAGTTCCAGATCATTACCACTCGCTGTGTAAAAAAACTTTTCCTCATTTCCTCCCTGCATCTCTTGCCCAAAACCTTAAACCTGTGTCCACTAGTCCTTGTACCATCAGCTAATGGGAACAGCTTTTCTTCATCTATGCTATCCAAACCTGCCATAATCATGTACACCACTATCAATTCTCCCCTCAGTCTCCTTTGCTCCAAGGAGAACAAACCCAATTTCTCCAACCTAACCTTGTAGCTAAAATCAATTTTTATTTTATTCATTCATGGGATGTGGGCATCACTGGCCAGGCCAGCATTTATTGCCCATCCCTAATTGCCCTTGAGAAGGTGCTGGTGAGCTGACTTCTTGAACCGCTGCAGTCCATGTGGGGTAGGTACACCCACAGTGCTGTTAGGAAGGGAGTTCCAGGATTTTGACCCAGCAACATTGAAGGAATGGCGATATAGTTCCAAGTCAGGATGGTGTGTGACTTGGAGGGGAACTTGCAGCTGATGGTGTTCCCATGCATCTGCTGCCCTTGTCCTTCTAGTTGGTAGAGGTCATGGGTTTGGAAGGTGCTGTCTAAGGAGGCTTGGTGTGTTGCTGCAGTGCAACTTGGCTTAGTCAAGCACAATCTGCCTTTCAAAATCCTTGCTGGTTCTCCCTAATTAACTCAAACTCTCCAAGTGCCAGTTACTCTTTGCCTGATTATTTCTAAAACTTTACCCACCATTGATGTTAAACTGACTGGCCTGTAATTACTAGGAATTCCCTTACACCATTTCTTGAATAAGGGAGTCACATTTGCCACTCTTCAATCCTCTGGCACCTCCCCCGTAACTATGGAAGATTGGAAGATTATGGCAGGCCCTTCTGCCATCTCCACTGGATGCAAGCCATCCAGACCAGGTGACTTATCCACCATAAGCATAGCCAGCCTTTCCAGTACATCCTCCCTATCAATTTTCACCCTATCCATTACCTCTAACATCTCCGCTTCTAACCGCTATTTTGTCAGCATCCTCTTCCTTAGTAAACACTGATACAAAGTACTCATTAAGTATTCCAGCACAGTCCTGTGCATCTAAGCATCTATCACCCTCTTTGTCCCTAATTGGACCCACCCCAACTCTTACTACTTGCTTACTGTTTACATGCCGGTAGAAGATTTTTGAATACTACAGCAGTTGGTAGTTATATAGCAGCTTTAATGTAATAAAACATTGAAAGGCAGTTCACAGAGGCATTACATAAAAAAATTAACACTGAGCCACAGAAGGAGATATTAGGTCAGATGACCAAAAGCTTGGTCAAAGAGATAGGTTGAAGGAGTGTCTTGAAGGAGGAAAGATGTGTAGCAAGGCAGAGAGGTAATACCAGAGCTTGGGACCTACACATCTGAACGCAGGGGCACCAATGGTGGATCAATTCAAATGGAGGATGCTCAAAAGGCAGGAATTAAATAGGCACAGATATCTCGGGGGTTTGTGGGGCTGGAGGAGATTACAGAGATAGGGAGGGGTGAGGCCATGGAAAGATTTGAAACAAGGATGAGAATTTTAAAAGTGAGGCATTGCTCACTGGGAGCCAGTGTAGGTCAGTGAGCACAGGGTGATAGGTGAATGGGACTTGGTGTGAGTTAGGACATGAGCAGCAGAGTTTTGGATGACCTCAAGTTTACAGAGGGTAGAATGTGGGAAACCAGTCAGGAGGACATTGGAATAGTCAAGTCTAGAGGGAACGAAGGCATGGACTAGGGTTCAGCAGCAGGTGAGCTGAGGCAGGGGTGGAGTTGAGATTGGAGGTGGAAATAGGCAGTCTTCGTGATGGTGTAAACATGTAGTTGGAATCTCATCTCACGGTCAAATATGGGGGTTGGTCTCAGGGTTGGGAGCACTCTTGACTCTGAGTCACATGGTTCCAGGTTCACATTCCATGCTAGGGCTTGAGCACAAAATTCAAGGCTGACACTCCAGTACTAAAGGAGCACTGCACTGTCGGAGTGTCAGTACTGAGGGAGTGCTGCACTGTCGGAGGGTCAGTACTGAGGGAGTGCTGCACTGTCGGAGGGTCAGTACTGAGGGAGTGCTGCACTGTCGGAGGATCAGTACTGAGGGAGTGCTGCACTGTCGGAGGGTCAGTACTGAGGGAGTGCTGCACTGTCGGAGGGTCAGTACTGAGGGAGTGCTGCACTGTCGGAGGATCAGTACTGAGGGAGTGCCGCACTGTCGGAGGGTCAGTACTGAGGGAGCACCGCACTGTCGGAGGGTCAGTACTGAGGGAGCACTGCACTGTCGGAGGATCAGTACTGAGGGAGCAATGCACTGTTGGAGGGTCAGTACTGAGGGAGTGCCGCACTGTCGGAGGGTCAGTACTGAGGGAGCACCGCACTGTCGGAGGGTCAGTACTGAGGGAGCACTGCACTGTCGGAGGATCAGTACTGAGGGAGCAATGCACTGTTGGAGGGTCAGTACTGAGGGAGTGCTGCACTGTCGGAGGATCAGTACTGAGGGAGTGCCGCACTGTCGGAGGGTCAGTACTGAGGGAGCACTGCACTGTCGGAGGATCAGTACTGAGGGAGCAATGCACTGTCGGAGGATCAGTACTGAGGGAGCAATGCACTGTTGGAGGGTCAGTACTGAGGGAGCAATGCACTGTCGGAGGGTCAGTACTGAGGGAGTGCCGCACTGTCGGAGGGTCAGTACTGAGGGAGCACTGCACTGTCGGAGGATCAGTACTGAGGGAGCAATGCACTGTCGGAGGATCAGTACTGAGGGAGCAATGCACTGTTTGAGGGTCAGTACTGAGGGAGCAATGCACTGTCGGAGGGTCAATACTGAGGGAGTTAAAGGTGCTGTTTTTTGATGAGATGTTAAACTGAGGCCCCATCTGTTTGTTTGGGTGGATGTAAAAGATCCCTTGGCAATATTTCAAAATAGAGCAGGGGAGTTCTCCCTGGTGTCCTGACCAATGTTTATCCCTCAATCAACATCACAAAAAGCAGATTATCTGCGAGTTATCACATTGCTGTTTGTGGGATCTTGCTGTGTGCAAACTGGCTGCTGCGGTCCCTACATTACAACAGTGACTACACTTCAAAACGTAGTTCAGTAGCTGTAAAATACTTTGAGACATTTGGTGGTTGTGAAAGGTGCTATATAAATGCAAGTCTTTTTTTTGTTTTAATAGGTTGGAATTAACAATAACCAGTTGTAGTTACAATACTAATTAATAATCATTTACACTTACATTAATTTGTTAGCAAGTAGTTACAAATACATTAAAACATTATAAATTAGTTACATTAACTAGTTAAAATAAGTTGCAGTAATAACTTGTCTTAATAAGTTAAAGTTATATTAATAACTTTCATTATAAAGTACATTAATAAGTCACAATAATATGTTACATAGTATTTACAGCACAGAAACAGGCCATTCGGCCCAACTGGTCAATGCTGGTGTTTATTCTCCACATGAGCCTCCTCCCATCCCTCTTCATCTCAGCCTATCAGCATAACCTTCTATTCCTCTCTCCCTCATGTGTTTATCAAGATTCCCCTTAAATGTATCAATGCAAGTTCCACATTCTCACCACTCTCTGGGTAAAGAAGTTTCTCCTGGATTCCCTATTGGATTTATTATTGACCTTATATTTATGGCCCCTATTTTGATCTCCCCAAAAGTGGAAATATCTTTTCTATGTCTACCCTATCAAAGACTTTCATAAATTTAAAGACCTATATCAGATTACCTCTCAGCCTTCTATTTTCTAGCCTAATCAATCTTTCCGGTTAGGTATAATCTCTCAGTTCTAGTATCATGCTAGTAAAAATATTTTGCACTTTTTCCAGTGCTTCTATATCCTTTTTGTGATATGGAGGTCAGAACAGTTCACAGAGCTCCAGGTGTGGTCTAACAAAGGTTCAATACAAGTTTAACATCATTTCTTTGCTTTTCAATTCCATCCCTCTAGAAATGAACCCCTTTGTTTTTGTGTTTTGTTGGCTTTTAATGACCTTATTAACCTGCATTGCTACTTTTAGTGATTTATGTATTTGTACTCCCAGATCACTGTTCCTCTACCCCATTTAAAACTTATTTTCCAAGGAGTATGTGGCCTCCTTATTTTTCCAACCAAAACATACCACTTCACTCATCTATATTGAAGTCCAGTTGGCAATCACATAGAAACGTAGAAAATAGGAGCAGGAGTAGGCCATTTGGCCCTTCAAGCCTGCTCCGCCATTCATTATGATCATGGCTGATCATCCAACTCAGTAACCTGTTCCTGCTTTCCCCCCATATCCCTTGATCCCTTTAGACCCAAGACCTAGAATTTTATAGGTTTCTATGAGATCCCCCCTCACTCTTCTGAACTCCAGCGAATATAATCCTAACCGACTCAATCTCTCCTCATACGTCAGTCCTACCAGCCCAGGAATCAGTCTGGTAAACATTCGCTGCACTCCCTCTATAGCAAGAACATCCTTCCTCAGATAAGGAGACCAAAACTGCACACAATATTCCAGGTGTAGCCTCACCAAGGCCCTGTATAATTGCAGCAAGACATCCCTGCTCCTGTACTCGAATCCTCTCACTATGAAGGCCAACATACCATTTGCTTTTTTTAGGGGGTGGCACAGTGGCGCAGTGGTTAGCACTGCAGCCTCATAGCTCCAGGGACCCGGGTTCAATTCTGGGTACTGCCTGTGCGGAGTTTGCAAGTTCTCCCTGTGACCGCGTGGGTTTTCGCCGGGTGCTCCAGTTTCCTCCCACTGCCAAAGACTTGCAGGTGTTAGGTAAATTGGCCATTGTAAATTGCCCCTAGTGTAGGTAGGTGGTAGGGAAATATGAGATTACTGGAGGGTTAGTATAAATGAGTGGTTCTTGGTCGGCACAGACTTGGTGGGCCGAAGGGCCTGTTTCAGTGCTGTATCTCTAAATAAATAAAAAATACCGCCTGTTGCACCTGCATGCTTACCTTCAGCGACTGGTGTACGAGAACACCCAGGTCTCGCTGCATATTCCCCTCTCTCAGTTTATAGCCGTTCATATAATAATCTGCCTTCCTGTTTTTGCTACCAAAGTGGATAACCTCACATTTATCCACATTATACTGCATCTGCCATGCATTTGCCCACTCACTCAACTTGTCCAAATCACCCTGAAGCCTCTCTGCATCCTCTTCACAACTCACCCTCCCATCCAGTTTTGTGTCATCTGCTAATTTGGAGATATGACATTTAGTTCCCTCATCTAAATCATTAATATATATTGTGAATAGCTGGGGTCCTAGCACCGATCCCTGTGGTACCCCACTAGTCACTGCCTGCCATTCAGAAAAAGACTCATTTATTCCTACTCTTTGTTTCCTGTCTGCCAATCAATTTTCTATCCATCGCAATACACTACCCCCAATCCCATGTGCTTTAATTTTACACGCTAATCTCTTATGTGGGACTTTGTTGAAAGCCTTCTGAAAGTCCAAATAAATCACATCCACTGGCTCCCCCTCATCAACTCTACTAGTTACATCATCGAAGAATTCTAGTAGATTTCTCAAGCATGATTTCCCTTTCGTAAATCCATGCTGACTCTGCCTGATTCTACCACTGTTCTCTAAGTGCTCTGCTATAAAATCTTTGATAATGGACTCTAGAATTTTCCCCACTACCGACGTCAGGCTGACTGGTCTATAATTCCCTGTTTTCTCTCTACCTCCCTTTTTAAATAGTGGGGTTACATTAGCTACCCTCCAATCTGTAGGAACTGTTCCAGAGTCTATAGAATCTTGGAAGATGACCATCAATGCATCCACTATTTCTCGGGCTACTTCCTTAAGTACTCTGGGATGCATATCATCAGGCCCTGGGGATTTATCGGCCTTCAATCCCATCAATTTCCCCAACACCATTTCTCTACTAATACTGATTTCTTTCAGTTCTTCTCTCTCACTAAGCCCTGTGTTCCCCAACATTTCTGGTATGATATTTGTGTCCTCCTTTGAGAAGACAGAACCATAGTATGCATTTAGTTGGTCAGCCATTTCTTTGTTCCCCATAATAAATTCCCCTGTTTCTGACTGTAAGGGACCTACATTTGTCTTCACCAATCTTTTTCTCTTCACATACCTATAGAAACTTTCACAGTCAGTTTTTCTGTTCCCCACAAGCTTGCTCTCGTACTCTATCTTCCCCTTCTTAATCAATCCCTTGGTCCTCCTTTGCTGAATTCTAAACTGCTCCCAATCCTCAGGTCTGTTGTTTTTCCTGGCAAATTTGTATGCCTCTTCCTTGGATCTAATGCTATCTCTAATTTCCCTTGTGAGCCATGGTTTGGCTACCTTTCCCGTTTTACTTTTGTGCCAGACAGGAATAAACAATTGTCGCAGTTCATCCTTGCACTCTTTGAATGTTTGCATTGCCTATCCACCGTCATCCCTTTAAGTAACGTTTCCCAATCCGTCATTGCCAACTCATGCCTCATACCTTCGTAGTTTCCTTTATTAAGATTCAGGACCCTTGTCTCAGAATCAACTACGTCACTCTCCATCTTGCTCCACTCTCCATGCCCATTCTGCAGGTTTATTAATGTCTTCCTATATTTTATCACAGTCCTCCTCTATATTAACTACATCCCCAATATGGTGTTGTCCATAAATTTTGAAATTGTACTTCCAATTCTCATGTCCAAATTGTTTATGTGAATGGTTAACATTAGTGGTCCTACCACCAATCCCTGTGGAACACCATTTCCCACCATTTGCCAATCTGAGTAACTACCTCTAATCCTTTCGGTTTGTTTTCTGTTTTGTAGCCAGCTTGCTATCCATTCTGCTACTGTCCCCCGACTTTACATGTTCTGACCTTAGTCATGAGTTCTACTATGCAGTTGAGGTTAGGGACAGATGTTTGATTACTCTAGGTCAAGTCGGCATAAGGAGGGAGGAAGTGTTGGGTATTCTAAAAGGCATTAAGGTGGACAAGTCCCCAGGTCCGGATGGGATCTATCCCAGGTTACTGAGGGAAGCGAGAGAGGAAATAGCTGGGGCCTTAACAGATATCTTTGCAGCATCCTTAAACACGGCTGAGGTCCCGGAGGACTGGAGAATTGCTAATGTTGTCCCCTTGTTTAAGAAGGGTAGCAGGGAAAATCCAGGTAATTATAGACCGGTGAGCCTGACGTCAGTGGTAGGGAAGCTGCTGGAGAAGATACTGAGGGATAGGATCTATTCCCATTTGGAAGAAAATGGGCTTATCAGTGATAGGCAACATGGTTTTGTGCAGGGAAGGTCATGTCTTACCAACCTAATAGAATTCTTTGAGGAAGTGACAAAGTTGATTGATGAGGGAAGGGCTGTAGATATACATGGACTTCAGTAAGGCTTTTGATAAGGTTCCCCATGGTAGGCTGATGGAGAAAGTGAAGTCGCATGGGGTCCAGGGTGTACTAGCTAGATGGATAAAGAACTGGCTGGGCAACAGGAGACAGAGAGTAGCAGTGGAAGGGAGTTTCTCAAAATGGAGACGTGTGACCAGTGGTGTTCCACAGGGATCCGTGCTGGGACCACTGTTGTTTGTGATATACATTAATGATTTGGAGGAAAGTATAGGTGGTCTGATTAGCAAGTTTGCAGATGACACTAAGATTGGTGGAGTAGCAGATAGTGAAGGGGACTGTCAGAGAATACAGCAGAATTTAAATAGATTGGAGAGTTGGGCAGAGAAATGGCAGATGAAGTTAGATTAGATTAGATTAGAGATACAGCACTGAAACAGGCCCTTCGGCCCACCGAGTCTGTGCCGACCATCAACCACCCATTTATACTAATCCTACACTAATCCCATATTTCCCTACCACCTACCTATACTAGTGACAATTTATAATGGCCAATTTACCTACCAACCTGCAAGTCTTTTGGCTTGTGGGAGGAAACCGGAGCACCCGGAGAAAAGTTCAATCAGGGCAAATGCGAGGTGATGCATTTTGGAAGATCCAATTCAAGAGTGAATTATACAGTAAATGGAAAAGTCCTGGGGAAAATTGATGTACAGACAGATTTGGGTGTTCAGGTCCATTTTTCCCTGAAGGTGGCAACGCAGGTCAATAGAGTGGTCAAGAAGGCATACGGCATGCTTTCCTTCATCGGACGGGGTATTGAGTACAAGGGTTGGCAGGTCATGTTACAGTTGTATAAGACTTTGGTTCGGCCACATTTGGAATACTGCGTGCAGTTCTGGTCGCCACATTACCAAAAGGATGTAGATGCTTTGGAGAGGGTGCAGAGGAGGTTCACCAGGATGTTGCCTGGTATGGAGGGCGCTAGCTATGAAGAGAGGTTGAGCAGATTAGGATTATTTTCATTAGAAAGACGGAGGTTGAGGGGGGACCTGATTGAGGTGTACAAAATCATGAGAGGTATAGACAGGGTGGATAGCAAGAAGCTTTTTCCCAGAGTGGGGGATTCAATTACTAGGGGTCACGAGTTCAAAGTGAGAGGGGAAAAGTTTAGGGGGGATATGCGTGGAAAGTTCTTTACGCAGAGGGTGGTGGGTGCCTGGAATGCGTTGCCAGCGGAGGTGGTAGACGCGGGCACGATAGCGTCTTTTAAGATGTATCTAGACAGATACATGAATGGGCAGGAAGCAAAGAGATACAGACCCTTAGAAAATAGGCGACATGTTTAGATAGAGGATCTGGATCGGCGCAGGCTTGGAGGGCCGAAGGGCTGTTCCTGTGCTGTAATTTTCTTTGTTCTTTGTTCTTTGTACCTTATCGAAGGTCTTTTGGAAATCCAAATATATTACATCTATAGCATTACCCTTACCTACCCTTTCTGTTACTTCTTCAAAGAATTCAATAAACTTGGCCAAGCTTGACCTTCCCTTTTGGAATCCATGCTGACTACTCTAACATATTTTCAGTTTCTAGATGTTTTTCTATTTCATCTTTAAGGATTTCATTATCATTCCTACCATTGACATTAGTTAACTGGTCTATAGTTCCCTGGACGTATCCCATCTCCCTTTTTATATATAGGAATCATATCTCTTCCCTAACTTCTTTTAATATGCACTGATGCATTTCATTCAGACCAGGAGTTTATCTTTTCTAAGTTTGATTATTTTATCAATTATTTCCCCCCTCTCTATTGTAGTTGTCTTTATATTTTTGATTTCTTCTTCGAATGTCATGTGCACCATGTTAGTCTAATACCATTAATACTGAGGCAAAATAGTGATGTAATTTTTCTGTCATTACCTGTGAGCTGATTGTGTGTCCTTTAGTGGCCCTGCCCCTATCCTGCTTTTTTTCTGTTATTTATGTGTCTGTAGAATACTTTACATTTCTTAATAGTCCTTGATAATTTAATTTTGTAGTTTATTTTTGCCTCTCTCATTGTTTTTCCTTGACTTCTTTGCTAATCTTTCTGTATTCGTTTTTGTCATCCTTCTTTATTGTCTGTGTATTTCATGTCTGCCATTCTCTTTAGTTTCAATTTTGCTCATTTCTTTATTCATCCATGATGTGTCATTACTGGTTAGTGTGTTCTTGCTTTTTAGTAGGATATATATTCTCCTGGACTCCATTGATCAGCATTTTAAATATTTCACACACCTGTCCTATTTCTTTGATAGTAATTTTTCCATGATTTTCCATAATTCCAATCTCACCCCCTTAAAATCAGATGTTTTCCAATTTATTACTTTGGCCTTTGTCTTACTTATGTCCTTCTCAACCTTTATCTTAAAGCTTATTATGTTCTGATTGCTATTGCCTAATGTCCCGTACACTTACTTCTCTGTTTTGGTTCATTTCGCATTACAGTACTCTCTCTCTCTTGTGCTCTTTCCAAACTGGTTCAGAAAAGGGTCCTGCACAATGTATAACTTCTATTCCCTATAGCCCTTTCACTATCTCTCTTGCCGGTTTAAAATCTTCCATATGATTATTCTATGTCCTTTATCATTTCACATATTTGTTTACATATTTTCCTCTGCCTCCTTTCCCCTAGAAAGTGCTTGCTGATAGACCCCTATTAGTGTGATTGACCTTTTATTACAATCCATATCGATTCCAACAGTTTGTTAACTGTCTCCCTTTTACCTGCTGCCATTATATTATCTCTAATTGGTACAGCGATAGCATTGCGCTGCAAATTCTCAGCAGGTCTGGTAGCACCTGTGGACAGAGGGACAGAGTCAACATTTCAGGTCCATGGCCTTTCATCAGAACCCGCTTCTTCCCTAACTTTTCTCATTATGTTCTAACCGGGAATATTTAGTTGCAGTTCCTGCTCTTGATGTCGCCATATTTCAGTTGTACCTTATCTGGGCTTACTCGCCAAGTCCCCCAATGTTATTTCAGATGCTGTGCATATTCCTGTGAAGATAGCTTAAACTTTCTTTAATAGCTGTTCATTTATTTTATTTTTGACAGTCCTTTGACAATTCTGTTTTATAACGGATCTTCTGTTTTGTTTCCTGATCGTTTGTTTCATTAATAAGTTACAGTTCCGAGACTAATTTCCATTGATAAAAGTTTAAATCAATAACTTTGTTGCATTGAGATTATAGAAACAAATTATAACAGGGTCAGTTACATGAACAATTTACAATCAGTTACATTAAGCTACCCTTATTGTTGTGTTAATATGTTACAGCTGACTGTGGGGTAATTGACATTTATAAAATATATTCAAGAAATTAAATAGTAACAAGCGACCCGGTTCAATTTCAGTGATTCCACCCTTAAAAACTACCGAGCGAAGCCGTGAACCGGGGCTGGTCCCGGTCCCACTTATCCCGGACCCCCTCCCCATGTCCCGGACCGCCCCCCCCCATGTCCCGGACCGCCCCCCCCCCATGTCCCGGACCCCCTCCCCATGTCCCCGACCCCCTTCCCATGTCCCGGACCCCCCATGTCCCCGACCCCCTCCCCATGTCCCGGACCCCCCATGTCCCGGACCCCCTCCCCATGTCCCGGACCGCCCCCCCCCCATGTCCCGGACCCCCCATGTCCCCGACCCCCTCCCCATGTCCCGGACCCCCCATGTCCCGGACCCCCTCCCCATGTCCCGGACCGCCCCCCCCCCATGTCCCGGACCCCCTCCCCATGTCCCCGACCCCCTCCCCATGTCCCGGACCCCCCATGTCCCGGACCCCCCATGTCCCCGACCCCCTCCCCATGTCCCGGACCGCCCCCCCCCCCCTCCGCTCTATCCCCCTCCCAATGTCCCGGACCCCCTCCCCATGTCCCGGACCGCCCCCCCCCCATGTCCCGGACCCCCTCCCCATGTCCCCGACCCCCTCCCCATGTCCCGGACCCCCCATGTCCCGGACCCCCCATGTCCCCGACCCCCTCCCCATGTCCCGGACCGCCCCCCCCCCCCCTCCGCTCTATCCCCCTCCCAATGTCCCGGACCCCCTCCCAATGTCCCGGACCCCCCATGTCCCGGAACCCCTCCCCATGTCCCGGACCCCCCATGTCCCGGAACCCCTCCCCTGTCCTGGACACCCCCCCCCCCCTCCCCTCCCCTCCCCATGTCCCGGACCTTCCCGTCCCGGATCTCCCTCCCCTGTCCCGGAGCCCCCCCCCCGATCGCCCCCCCCCACTCCATGTCCCGGACCCTCCCCCTCCTCCCCTGTCCCGGAGCCCCCCCCCCGATCGCCCCCCCCCACTCCATGTCCCGGACCCTCCCCCTCCTCCCCTGTCCCCGAGCCCCCCCCCCCGATCACCTCCCCTCCTTTCCCGGCTGGGGCGGTCCTGGCTCCGGGGGCGGGGTTTGAGCTGGGTTTTGGCGGGAGAGGAGGAGCGGTATAAATAGGAGGCGCGGGGCCGGGAGAGAGGACAGAGAAGCCGGAGCCGCCTCGGAGTAGAGAGAGCGACCGGTAAGAGAGAGAGAGAGAGAGAGAGAGGGGGGGAGGCCGCTCCGACTTCTGATAATACCCGGGGAGGGGAGGGGAGGGGAGTGGAGTGGAGTGGAGTGGAGTGTGTTTTTTGGCGGCGGGCGGGGGCGGGGTCTGTGTTTGGGGGAGACAATCTGTGTTTTTGGGGGGGGTCTGTGTGTGTTTTTGGGGGGGTTCTGTGTTTGGGGGAGACAATCTGTGTTTTTGGGGGGGGTCTGTGTTTGGGGGAGACAATCTGTGTTTTTGGGGGGGGGTCTGTGTTTGGGGGAGACAATCTGTGTTTTTGGGGGGGGTCTGTGTGTGTTTTTGGGGGGGGGGTCTGTGTTTGGGGGGGTCTGTGTTTGGGGGAGACAGTCTGTGTTTTTGGGGGGGGGGTCAGTCTGTGTTTTTGGGGGGGGGGTCAGTCTGTGTTTTTGGGGGGGGGGTCTGTCTGTGTTTTTGGGGGGGGGGTCTGTCTGTGTTTTTGGGGGGGTCTGTCTGTGTTTTTGGGGGGGTCTGTCTGTGTTTTTGGGGGGGTCTGTGTGTGTTTGGGGGAGACAGTCTGTGTTTTTGGGGGGGTCTGTGTGTGTTTTTGGGGGGGTCTGTGTGTGTTTGGGGGAGACAGTCTGTGTTTTTGGGGGGGTCTGTGTGTGTGTGTTATGAGCCCCCGCCCTCCCCGATGCTACACTTGAATCCCTGAAGGTTTTCCTGACAGTTGCAGGATTGCGGGATTGAATCCTGTGGAATCTGGAAATTTCACCTTGTCTGACTTTCCGAATGGGAATTGATGTTGGGAGGGGGAAGAGTGTGATTAGGAAATGATGCAATCCTTACAGATTTACAGGGAAAACCCACTCCTCTACTTTCTGGTTTTAGTTACATCTGAACATCTTAACTGGAATAAATTATATCCTGTAAATATTTTGAAGATTTTGACATGCTTTGAATATTGAAGTTTGCTGGGATGGTATAAACATTGAAGAGGGATGGTACGGGTGAGTCCAGGTCTGATCTGGTTCAATGGAGAGGAATGTGAAATGGATCAAGGGGATTTGAAGTAGACAGTGATGGCAGAGCAGGGAGCAGGTACAGAATGAGGGTTTGGGTGAAATGCACAGTCACTGAATTTAAAAGCAGGAGAAATTGTACAGCATTTGTTGAATCTCAGAACTCGGTGTGTGTATAGATCTGGGCTCCTGGTTTAGGAAAAGGCTAAGGAGATTCACTAGAATGGGACCAATAGGGAAAAGCTCAGAAAGTGGAACTTTTTAATCACTGAAAGAGGGAAGGTTGAAGGGAAAGTAATGAGGGTTTGCAATATATCTAAAATAATGTTGAAAGTCTGTTGGAGAATCAGTGACAAGGAGGCAAAGATTGATGATTATTACTGGAAGAGGGAAGTTGGAAGAAATATGCTGCACAAATGGAGTTACTGGAATGTTTTCCCGCTAGCGGCTGTTGAAACAGAGATTGTAACATAATTAAAAAGGGAACGGGCGAAGAGTTTATAAAAAAAATAATAATAAAGGGCAGGGAAATGGGTTCAGAGTAGACTGGCCCAATTAGGAGAGCTAGCACTGGCCCAGAGCGATGGGCTGAACGGCTTCCCTATTTGAATGACTATAAATGTCTTTATTTATTCTATTTGAAGGCTGGTTTGTGAGTTAGCAGTGTTTCCTTTTCAGTTTTCAAAGCCTCCTCTCACCCTGCCTGAGGTTGTTTAAGTTGAACAATTGATTTTATGTTTCTTGATATTGTTTTCAATGAAAACTGGCGAAGTCAGCTATTGCTTAACTGAAATTCTGAACAGTTTCTGGAACATTAATCCGTTTTCTAACTTTAGTTTAACATTGTATCTATCTCAGATTTGCCATCTTTGAGATTTTTAAACTATATTTTTGAGGCATAGTTGGAATTCAAAGGGTTAAGTTGACCGGCTTATTTTTTAAAAACTGTCATTGCCTGAGCGCTACAAATACTGTAAATAAGAGGAATTAGGAGGGGCTCCCTCGAGTGTTCAGAATTTAACATTTTACAGCGGAACCTGGTCCTTCCTTTTTTAGAAATACAAGTAATTTACGGCCGAGTCGAAAATCCCGGACATCACTTCTGTCTATCTATCCGGATATGTTTGTGGATTCTGATTTATCCCTTGTTTACCTCCATCTGTCTTGGATTTGTGGGAATGAGTGTTGTAGGCAGAGAGAGAGAGGATTACAACGGCACAATCTCTGCATTTTATATTAAACAGCTTTGTTGATGAGGAATGGGTCTTTGTGTGTGTGTGTGTCCCTCTGTCTGTCTGTCTGTCTCCCCCTCCCTCTACACACCTCCTTCCCCCCTCCCTCCCTCTTCTCTGTCCATCCCTTGATCATGGAGCAGATGGAAAGGAAACCAGTGTTTGAAATGTAAAACAGCGAAGTCTGGGAAAGCAGCAGCTCAGAGTGTCTCCGCCACCCGCTCCCTCCCTGTTACAATCCGCCTTCTCTCATTTCAGTTCAATAAAACACAAGCAATTAAAATGTCAGCAGTGTTTGTGATTCTGTTTGATATCAGTGTGGTCAGCCTGTACTCACTGCTTGTGAGGGTTTGGAATGCAAGTTGGTTAAATTGACAAATGTTTTACTAAAATAGATGGATTTTGTAAACCACTTAATTATTAATATAATGGTGACGCGAAGTGGAAAGAGGCTTAAATTAGTCTGGAAAGTTTGCAGGATGGGTTAATAGCAGCGAAAGTGGTGAAAGTGATGGAACATAACCTCTGTTAAAAATCCTGGGGGTGTTTCCAAAAGCTGTCGAGTATTTAGATGAGCAACAAAGGCAACTGGGCTGATAGAAAGTGGGCTTGACTCTTCATGGTGAGGTTAATGAGTATCTAGTGAAGACCCTACCCTGGTGGATTATATTGTGTCCAGCCGATATGCTGCAGTAATTCCACCGCATCCCGGGAATGCTTTCCTGGTGAAGTTGATTGTAGGAATGGTTGAGAATTGGAGATGGCGTTGCGAGGTTTGAACTGTTGGAATGGTTTTGCGATGAGATTCCTGGAGTTTGGGAAGTGTTGGGGCTCCAGGAGGATCCTGAGGGAGTTCTGACTAACGGTGGCCGTTTGCTGGAGTTTGAGATCAGATGTCCCGGGTTAAGGCGGTAACCCGGTAGCTCACTGAGTAAAGGAAGGCGAGCAGAAGTTGTGAGCAGCTGTAGATGATAATTGCTGATATTGTGAATAAAGCAGCCGTTGGAACAGACTCGAAGGAATGAATGACTTCCTATTGCTGAAACTATCTGTACTTTTGGCAACGGGGACTTTGCCACTTTCAGCTTTTCAATGGAAATTTCATCTCATTCTGGAGGGGAATAGAGGACATGTGGAGGTGGTGGGTGGGGGCGCGAGGGGATGGTGATAGTATAGGAACATGGCTACACAGTTGAGTCAGGGTCTGAGTGTGGTGTACTTTATTCCTGATTACCATTGGGTTTTAATATACTGAGATAAGCTGTCAATCTCCAGTCTGCTGTCCAACTGTGTTCAGTGCTTGGAGGACCAGATCAGGGATCTCTCAAAGACCAACTCTTGTTCTCTCTTTAACACTAAGTGTAGATGCTCCTGCTTGGCATCTCGTGACTGTTCACATCTTCCTCAGGTGTTCTGTCCTTTCGTACCCTTCCAAGCCTGGATTGGCTGTTGTCCACCCTTGTACAGTTCAATAATCTGCAGAGCATGGAACTGTTGCCAACTCCAGGTTTTGTGTTGAATGAAACACATCACAGATGGTGAGACAGGCGTGCCTTAGATCACAGCTCTGTTTGTAAATGCACAATCCAGTGTGGTACTGAGGCACATGGACCAGGAGGGGCTAAGGTTCCATCACTGCTGATCATCGAAACATAACAGGTTCTCCCTGTGACCGCATGGGTTTCCGCCGGGTGCTCCGGTTTCCTCCCACAGCCAAAGACTCGCAGGTCGATAGGTAAATTGGCCATTGTAAATTGCCCCTAGTATAGGTAGGCGGTAGGGGAATTGAGGGAAGGTGGGGATGGGGTAGGAATATGGAATTAGTGTAGGATTAGTATAAATGGGTGGTTGATGGTCGGCACAGACTCGGTGGGCCGAAGGGCCTGCTTCAGTGCTGTATCTCTAAAATAAATAAATAAAATAAATAAACAGTCTGGGTCATCGCATTGGAGTCAACAATGCTTTCCCCCCCCCCCCCCCCATCACCCTGCCCCATTAGGCTTACCCCCCTTCCTTTCTCCACCCACCCCTCCCCGCCCCCCCCCCCATCATTCAGTGTAGACTTTATCTGTGTGTTATGCTATGTTCTAAATATTTTTCCAAATCCTAATTCGAATTTGGGTTAATGCTTTGTTGTGTTTAATTTGCAGCCTTTTCTTACAATGCCTCAAAGTGGGAATATCAACTATGAATTTGACATCTTCTCATCACTCCTAGAAGATGAAGATTTTTATCAGACCTGTGAGGAGTTTCTGAAGACGGTTGAAATGTTGCCAACTCCACCACAATCACCGCTCCCCAAGGCCAATCTCTGTGAGTCCCTTTCCACTTTAATTCCTTCCAAGTCAGACCAGTTGGAATTAATGTCAGAGTTCCTGCTGGAAGATGAGGAATTCATTGACCCAGGTTTCATTTGGGACTTGGAAGCCTCCCTGAAGATGGAGCAGGACTGTATGTGGAATAACCTACTGGCAACAGCAGAGCTGGACAAAGTTGGTGAGAAGTTGGATGCAGTCCCTGTGTCCAGCCCCCTCATGTCTGAGATTGAATCACAGTTCTTCCAGGACCTCAGTGGCTCTGCTTTGGAGAGCACCAGCCCCTTCTCCGAGGCACCACAGCAAGAGAATGAAGATCCAAATTCAGACGATGAAAGTTCTTTGTCAACAGGCAGTGTTTCTTCGCACTGCAGTGATTCAGGTACAGACTAGTTGGGCCAAATGGACTGTTTCTGTATTGTATAGTTTATGTAATTCTATGTAAATTCCTGATTGAAAGGGCTGCAGTCCTTCTCCTGCTACCCACGGACCCTATCTGAGACTAAAGACTTGCATTTTCCCACAAGGTACAAATGGAGAGTGAACAGGAAGATCCCAAGCTTGCTCCTTTGCTCAGTGTGGGGGCTGTTCTCAGTCCAGGCAGTATTGAGGTCTGCAGCTGATCCCCATGTCATGGGGATGGGGAGGTGATTGGGGAGGGGGATCCTTTTCCTGATTTGCTATCCAGTGATTTGAGGTGGTGGCCACAGTCAGATTCTTTCATCATTCCCTCACCTGTAACTATCCTTCAGCGATTGTGAATGCTGTGCTCCCTGGGGAAGTGGGTAGGACTCCAGCATTGTAGTCTTGCTTCTCCAATCCACACTCTGAGCTTGGCTTCCAACTGGATTTGTGGAAAGACTCCCCGTATATTAAGTTTCTCATTCAAATAGATGTTTTCATGTATGGGCCTAGACAGCAATTGTCTTGCCTGGCTTTTTGACTGGTGTGGTCCATGGTTCACTTTTGACCTTAAGTGCCAATTATCCTGAGGGTGCAGTCACAGCACAGAGCTTCATGCCAGTCCATGAGGAGTGCCTGTTGGTGAAATGAAGGGCATGTAATCGAAGAGTCAAACCCTTTTTCTCCCAATGCAGGAGAGTCATTGGCTCAGTGGGTAACGGGATGCTGTAGAAACCTGTGGAATTGTACTCCAGCCAGAATCAGTCCCTGTGGGGTGGGTGGGAGAGGCGGAGGGAGAGAAAGGAGGTGTGCCTGATCTCCTTGGGGGAGGTGTGTGGGTGGGTGAATCAATCCCCTCGGAGGGGTTACGTGCAATGGAAGAGGAAAGTCAGCGGCAGCAGAGCAGCTCTGCCTCTGTTGGGAGTGCCTACTCTTTAGAGATTTGGGACTGCCTTGTTTCCATGGATCTTGTAACCCTCCACAGCATTGCACCTTTGAATAGACCATCCCCTCTCTTCCCCACCACCCCCCCTCCCCCTCCACAACCCCCAGTAGAAAAAATACATTTCCATTAGCAAAGGCAAGATATGAGCAGAATCGCAGAATTGTTACAGCACTGAAACAGGCCCTTCGGCCCACCGAGTCTGTGCCGACCAACAGCCACCCATTTATACTAACCCTACGGTAATCCCATATTCCCTATCAACTACCTATACTAGGGGCAATTTATAATGGCCAATTTACCTATCAACCTGCAAGTCTTTGGCTGTGGGAGGAAACCGGAGCACTCGGCGAAAACCCATGCGGTCACAGGGAGAACTTGCAAACTCCGCACAGGCAGTACCCAGAACTGAACTCTGGTCCCCGGAGCTGTGAGGCTGCGGTGCTAACCACTGTGCCGCCCCAGTTCAAAGGTTAAATATTCCCCTGCCAACCCCAAACAGCAAATTATCTCAAAACATGAGAGGAGCTTTCCCTTCGCAGAGCTCGATCCAAATCCATTGATTGTTGGGTTATGGTACTGAGGAATATGGCAGCAAGGTGGTTAAATGGAGGTCAGCTATGATGTAATTGAATAGCTCGAGGGGCTGAATGGCCTCCTTAATGTTCCTGCCTTTACTGTATTGAATAAGATCTTGCTTGTTCTGCTGAAAGCACGAATACTAAAGCTACCTTGTGTTTTCAGAAGAAGAGATTGATGTTGTAACCATTGAGAAGCAAAGGCTGGCAGTGGGGAGCATTGCCCAGGGGAAATCTCCAAGGACCGGAACCCGCTCGCAGACTCTGGCCAGCATCAAACGGTGCAGTCTGGAAATCCAGCAACAGCACAACTATGCCGCGCCCTCACCTCTGCTCTCTAGAGAACCGCCAGCACCAAAACGAGCCAGAATGGACAGGTATCTCCATGAGACCAAGTACTCTTCCCCCAACAAGTCCTCGACCTTGAGCCCCAGGCCTTCAGACACGGAGGATGAGGAGAGGCGAAGGACACACAATGTTCTGGAGAGACAGAGGAGGAATGAGTTGAAACATTGTCTGTTGGCTCTTCGAGACGAGGTGCCAGAACTTTCCAAGAATGACAAGGCCTCAAAAGTGGTTATCTTGAGAAAAGCAACAGAGTATGTTAACAGGCTGAAGGCAGAGCAACAGAAACTGAATGCAGAGAGGGAGAAACTTCAGAAAAAACAGCAACAGCTTAGACGCAAATTTGAACAGATGCAGAGGACTTCCAAATAAAGTTTGCAAACTCAGGCAAACTTGCAAAATGGTTTTAAATCCAACATTCTACCAAAAGTTCAGAGCGACAGTCAAAACATTCCTGGGACTCAGATTCCTGATCTTTCTCCCATTTATTTTGATGATACAGGTCAAGATAATGGGGACAAGGGGAGAGCTTATTTTTAAGTGAAGCCAAGGAGCTGGGAATGTGCACTGTATGTGCCTACAAGGTTCCTGCTGTGAAAACTTGTGCTATTTTTCCTCAGTGCCTCTTAGTTTTATTCTTCAACTAGCAGAGGCCTACAAATAATAGTCATTGCAGCAATTTGTTAAATCTGGAGTTTTAATATTCCAATCTGTATGCTTAATGTGTCTGAAGTTGCTTGACTGTCTGTTATTTTAAGAGCTGCTTTGGGAGCTGGCTGTAGCCCTGGTTCCACCTTAGGGATGTTTAAACCAAAATCTTCCCCTTCATATCTCCAGCTGTTGCCAGCTCAAGCAGAGTGTCCTGATTTAAGATTTATCCACTGCTCTCGTCACTCAACATTCAGCAGGAACCAAGTGAGAAATAAAAGGCAAATAGGGCTCAAGTGAGCTACCTGGGAGCCACAGACTCATCTGTTTGGACACACCAGCGTTAACCAGTTTATAATCTGGGGTAATACAGCCACTAGAATAGAAACCTGACCTCATCCCGAGGTGTTAAACCGTGTGCAGTACAGGAGATGTAATGAAACCCTGCATCCTTCAGGTCAGCCAGTATACCTTAGATGAAATGATCACTTCGCTACCCAGGTCTTGGCCTACTATAGTCTGGTTTGCCCAGGTTTTTCTCCACCTGTATCCTACCTACCTTGGTGGTTAGAGAAAAGGACCAGGGTGAGGAGACATCAACATGGGCAAAATAAACCATTCTGACACAAGGCAGACAAAATCAACCAACAACTTGGGAGCGTTATCAAACAAAATTTGACACCGAGTCACATAAGGAGATACTTGGACAGGTGACAAAGCTTGGTCAAAGTAGATTTTAAGGAGTGTCTTCGAGGAGGAGAAGGGAGAGGTTTAGAGAGGGAATTCCAGAGCTTCGGGCCCAGGCAGCTGAAGGCACGGCCGTCAGTAGAAGCGCAGAGACCTGAGAGTGTAGTAGGGCTGGAGATTAGAGATAGGGAAGGGCAAGGCCATGGAGAGATTCAAAAATAAGGATGAGAATTTACTGGACTGGGAGCCAATGTAGGTCAGCGAACACAGCGGTGATGGGTGACTGGAGCTCGGTGCAAGTTAGGATGCAGGTAGAAGAGTTTTGGATAAGTTGTTTATGGAAGGTGCAAAGTGAAACCTCAGCTAGCCGATGCTCAATGGTGGTATGAGTTGGGTCAGTGGAAGAGTGTTCACAGTGAATGTCCGGTTCCCTCTGATCTCTGCCTGAGATGAATGTGACCATTGGGACCAGTAAAAATCCCAAGTTACCAGGACTTTGTCTAATTTGCGTGACTGCATTCTTTGGTTTCAAGGCAGGGGAGGATGAGGAAGGAGATGGTGAACAATCCAAACATTTCTTGAATTAATCTGACAGTGGACTATGATTTGGGAAAACGTTTGTTGCCTTATCCTATGGTTCAGTATCATTGTACACTGGCCTGGTCAGTCCTCACTTGGTCAGAGGGTACACCTACACAACCATCCTGCCTAATTGGGCATCAACAGTCTCGCATCCCTGCTGCTCACTTTTTTTTCTACTGTACACACAAGTAATTGCCATTTTTAAAGCAAAAGTCAAGCTTCATACATGTTTTAAACCAAAGTCTGATCATGATTTTTCCATTTGAAATTTCACATTTCTGTTCACCTTTTGGGAGTTTCAAGTTTTCCAATTGTTACAGCCAGGTGAGAAAAGAGTCTGGGGTTCCCTTTCAGTCTTCACCTGGTCTTACTGTAACAGGGTTTAATTTTAAAACACACTGTTTTCAGCTCACCCTTGTGAATCCTTTTTCACTGCTTTCCAATTATAAGGCAAAGAAACCAGCACAAACAGGCTTTCTCAGGTTTAAAGAAGGAAAGTGAAATTTTATTAAAACTTAAACTCTAATTCGGTTAACGTCTACAGATACACGATGCATCCTCGCTAGCATGCATACACGATATATGCAGATAGAGACAGAAAGGAAACAAGAAATAAAGTGGAAAAGTTTGAGGTGATATTGGAGGAGGTTTTTTGTGTTATGGTTCTTCAAGCTCACTGTAGAGTCCTTGATTGTAGGTAGATCTTGCTTTTCGTTGGGGCACAGTATTCTTAAACTATGTTTGCCGTAGGAGACTTTTCTCTCTTGGGATTCATGTGTCTTCAGTGGATTCAGAGGCTTGTGAGAAAGAGATGGGAGCAGAGAGGAGAGATCTTCTCAGTCCAGGAGCATTCTGCTTTCTGCCCAAACTGTTTGTACAAATTAAAAAAATTCATGTTGCTCAGCAGGTTAGTCATATGACTAGCTGGTTTGACCATGTCTGTTTGTGTATTTGGCCATTTTAACAGTCAACCTGGAATGCGAGTTCCCCTACTTTCCACGTCTGGTGATCAAAAGTCCATTGTGGGTTGAATGTGTCAGGGAATGGTCCTTTGTCCTTTCCAAGCACTGTCTGTTAATATGCAAATGTCTTTCCAGCCAAGAGCTGGCAATTTGTTAATGTCCATGTGGTGAATTTAATATGCCTTATGCTTGGCTGATGGGGGCCTGCATGACATAATCAAGACCTCACTATTCAGATTTCCAATGGGATACAAGTACATTTCAGACTTATTAAAAGTATCTGTACTCTCGGGTTTTCTATATCCTGCATATGTTGCCTGGGTATAAATGCTTTGGTGATTTTGTCTGTGTTGAAAAGCCATTGTGTTGGCTTGATGACAGATGCTGTTCATTGCCTCTGCTTTGCCATCTAAGTGAAGACTCTGAATAGAACCCAAGGCATGTTGGGGTATTCTTTGTGGCACCTATGAGCTGCACTCTGAGGGTTCTGGATCCATGGGTGGGAATGTCCAGGATTAAGTTCCTTTGTGTGCTGGGTCAGTTGGGGTTCTCGCTCCCTATGTTGAAGGCAGAATGGGATTTGGCTGTGATTGACTCTTTTTCTCCCAACTTGCTATCCTGGGGCATGAAAGCCTCCTGGACTGGCTGTTGGAGGGCAGTCAACACCTGCGGATCTGCACCCAGCAACATTGGTACTTTTGGGTGGGGATGAGAGCTTTCTATAAGTCACGTTACCAGGATATTGTGCAGTTGCAGCACTGACTATCTCTGCGATACTGTATCTCAATAGGTTGTTTAATTACACAATATTTCGCTGCTAGTCTATAATTTATTTTCAGATAACGCACTGCCTATCATAATGTAACGAATCTTTATGCAGTTTGGATTGTATTATATTTTCATATAGATTATTGTAATTTCAAATCAGCATGGGTTTTGTGTGAAGTTTGTGTTCCCGGATTTTAAATTATTGGTTTGTATCGTCACGTTTGGTGTTTTCTGTTTTTTTGCGCAAATCAGATTTGTATTTCTTTGAGATGCACCGTGAATGTTCAATGTTTGTTTTGACAAAGCACTTTCTGTTCAACCCTTAGCTATGTTAGCACAAATCATTCAATATTTCAGAATGAAATAAAATGTTTAAAACAAACTTGCTCATTTTAAATTTAAAGTTGTTTTTTGTTGTTGTGGCAGTGAGGCTGTGTTTAATTCACATCAAAATTCCCCAAAAAGGTGGTGGTTCTAACAAGAGTCTGCAATGTAGCTGAGGCACATGAACCTTGCAGAAAGAACTTGCATTTCTACACCTTTCATGCCTAAATGCTTTACAGCCGGTGAAGTATTTCAAAGTATGGTTACTGTTTTAATGTAG
This sequence comes from Heterodontus francisci, assembly GCF_036365525.1. Lineage (NCBI taxonomy): Eukaryota > Metazoa > Chordata > Chondrichthyes > Heterodontiformes > Heterodontidae > Heterodontus > Heterodontus francisci. The sequence continues at coordinate 100,012,483 of NC_090386.1, read as the reverse complement.
CAATGTGTGCACAGGAAGATCCCACAAACAATGAGGTAAATGATCAGACCATTTGTTATTGGTGCTGGTTGTGGGACACATTGTGACCTGCTTTTTGAAGTTGTGGGACATTTTACATCCAACTGAGTGCAGACAGCACCTCAGCTTAATGTCTCATGAGGGTCAGCACCGTTGACATAGGAACAAGCTGTCCAGCCTGCTCTGTCATTCAATTAGATCATCTACCTCAACGCCACTTTCTGTGCTATCCCTATATCCCTTGATGTCGTTATTATCCAGATGTCCATTGATTTTTCTGTCTTGAACATGCTCAATGATAAACTGAAGTGGGGCATGAACCCACTGAGGTATGAGTCGCACGTGAAGGGTATCAGGGGTTTCTGAACCAGCGATCCTTATTATGTCATTAACTATGACTGTGTCTGCATTCACTGACTTGCAACCCAATCTACTGGCTTGTACCTTCCAATAATATTACTCTTTCCAACAACTGCCTTGAGTGGAAACATTCTGGTTTCCAGCCAACAAACTAGCAGCTGTGCCAATGACACAGTGAGTAAATAGTCTACCCAGTGTGTTACTGACCAGAGAGTTCTTGGCTTCAGTCCCTGGGCTGTACTTGAGTTAGATGATTCTGCCTGGTCCAGGTAGTGAGGTACAGTTACCCTCTGCACTGCTGAACTAGGGCAAGATGAAACAAAATCAGCCCAAGTTCTCACTTCTGATATATATTTTTTAAAATATAACAATTCATTCTTGGGATGTGGAGCAGCATTTAATTCCTATCCCTAATTGCCCTTGAGAAGGTGGTGGTGAGCTGCCTTCTTGAATCGCGGCAGTCCATGTGGTGTAGGTACACCCACAGTGCAGAGAGAGAGAGTTCCAGGATTTTGACCCAGCGACAGTGAAGGAACGGCGATATAGTTCCAAGTCAGGATGGTGTGTGGTTTGGAGGGGAACTTGCAGGTGGTGGTGTTCCCATGCATCTGCTGTCCTTGTCCTTCTAGTTGGTAGAGGTTGCGGGTTTGGAAGGTGCTGCTGAAGGAAACATGGTGAGTTGCTGCAGTGCATCTTGTATATGGTACACACTACTGCCACTGTGCTTCGGTGGTGAAGGGAGTGAATGTTTGTAGATGGGGTGTCAATCAAGTGGGCTGCTTTGTCTTGGATGGTGTCGAGCTTCTTGAGTGTTGTTGGAGCTGCACCCATCCAGGCAAGTGGAGAGTATTCCATCACACTCCTGACTTGTGCCTTGTAGATGGTGGACAGGCTTTGTGGAGTCAGGAGGTGAGTTACTCACTGCAGAATTCCCAGCCTCTGACCTAGATTGTGATCTAGTGACCCCCTACTGGAAAGTACATGTGTGGATATTATAAGGACAAGTGTGGACCTTGATATGAATTCCCTTTTTTAATGACTCCCCCGGCCCAAAACCCCTCCACCAAGCTGGTACCCACTCATTATCTAAAAATAAGGACTTGCATTTTTATAGCATCTTTCACAACCTCAGGACATTCCAAAGCACTACAGTCAATTAAATACTTTGAAGTGTGGTCATGTCTGTAATGTGCGGAACATGGGTGCCAACGTGTGTAAGCAAGTTCTCACAACCTGCAGTGTTATAATGACCAGCTTATCTGATTTTAGTGATGTTGGTTCAGGATAAGTTTTGGTCAAGACACCAGGAGAACTCCTCTGCTCTTCTTTGAAATAGTGGCCATGGGATCTCTATATCCACCTGAAAGGGCAGACCGCATGTCTGATAGTGTAGCGCTCCCTCAGTACTGCACTGGAAGTTTCCGCCTGGATTTTGTGATCAAGTGTCTGGAATGGGTCTTGAACCCACACCCTACAGCCTCAGGCACTGGTGCCACTCATTGACTCACGGCTGTCACCCTTGTACAGTTTGGACACCTGCCAGGGGAGCTATGTAATTTTGCAACGACTAATAATCCTACTCATCGACCTCACGAGACCACTGGCAATGCTGGGGACAGTTCCTTGAGTGACCTCAGTGAGTGAGAATGATGTGAACACATGTATGATTCAACATCATGAGTGGAACAAAGGTATGAATAATAAATCCTAAACAGTGTTGCAATGCAACAATGAAAGAGTTCAGTCATCTGAATCACCTGCGAATGTAAGTTAGTCACTGTCGTAAAGTTAGTGGATACATTGTTCCAGGGAAAAGGCAGAGAGAGTTTCAAAAAATCAACTGCTCAGCTCTGTGTAAGCAGCTTAGACTTGTGAATAAGCAATGGAATGAGTGAAGGTAACACTGGAGGGAAGTTTTTGAAGAATGTAAGTTTTATGTAGAATTGAGTAAGGTTTTGGCACAGTAGCTGAGACTAACTTGCACTACAGTGCAGAGTGTGTGAGTGAGTTAAAAATTGAAAGAAAAGGTCCAGATTATCTATCGTTAGTGAAGTAAGTCAAGACAGCCATTGAACTGGAATCGCCTGACAAGCGTTCACGTCTCTGGGTCAGGAGCCCCACTCCAGAAACCAGAGCAAAACTCCAGGCCAATGCTCCCAGTACTGAGGGAGTGCCACACTGTCAGATGAGACAATAAACCGAGGCCCTAAGTGCCCTCAGGTGGGTGTAAAAGATCCCATTGTACTTTTTGCAGAAGAATGGGGGAGTTACCCCACGTGTCCTGGCCAATTTTTATCCCTTAACATTACTAAAACAGATTATCCAGACGTTTATTTCATAGCTGATTGCAGGATTGTGTTGTGTGCAAACTGGCTAACCCAATAGTGACTACATATTAAGCTTTCAGATATTAAGGGGAATTGATAGGATAAATAGATGGAAACTATTTCCAGTGGTTGGGGATGTTGGGTTGGGATTGGATTAGTTGTTGGGTGGGTAGGGGAGTTATGGATGGGGTGGGGGGTGTGGGGTTTGGGGTTTGGGTGATGTGGGGGGTTGGTGAATTGGGGTACAGAACGAGGTGAATTGAGCTGCAGTGATGAAGTAACAAGCTTGGCTTTTAAAAAGCTGTTGATTGTAGATATGGGGGTGGGGGTGGGGGGGCGGGTGGGAAGGCGGGGAGTGAGAACAGTAAGAGATTCACAGTTAGAGTTTGAGGGACAGAATGCTTCAGAGGAGAATCTTGGAGATGCAGGAAGTCTCAGAGAAAGTTTGCAGCACAGAAAGAGGCTGATTGGCCCATCGTTTCTAAACTGGCAGACAAGGTCACAAGATTGGTTTTGGCCGAAGATGGACCGCGACCCAGATAACCTTCTGGAATTTTAATCTTGCCTCCCAGAAAATCATCGAAATGTTTTTTAAACAAGTCCAGTGTTCCTGGCTCAGATGATGAAATCAACTCAGGAACAATGTGAGTTTTAAATGTGAGCATCGAACCCGAACCCTAACGTACAGCATCCAACCCTAACCCTAAAGTTAACCCTAACGTACAGCATCTAACCCTAACCCTAAAGTTAACCCTAACGTACAGCATCTAACCCTAACCCTAACCCTAAAGTACAGCATCTAACCCTAACCCTAGTCCTAACCCTAACCCTAACCCTAACCCTAACGTACAGCATCCACCCCTAACCCTAATGTACAGCATCTAACCCTAACCCTAACCCTAACGTACAGCATCTAACCCTAACCCTAATGTACAGCATCTAACCCTAACCCTAACGTACAGCATCTAACCCTAACCCTAACGTACAGCATCTAACCCTATCCCTAACGTATAGCATCTAACCCTAACCCTAGTCCTAACCCTAACCCTAACCCTAACCCTAACCCTAACGTACAGCATCCACCCCTAACCCTAACGTACAGCATCTAACCCTAACCCTAACCCTAACGTACAGCATCTAACCCTAACCCTAACCCTAACGTACAGCATCTAACCCTAACCCTAACGTACAGCATCTAACCCTAACCCTAACCCTAACGTACAGCATCTAACCCTAACCCTAACGTACAGCATCTAACCCTATCCCTAACGTATAGCATCTAACCCTAACCCTAACGTACAGCATCTAACCCTAACCCTAACCCTAACGTACAGCATCCACCCCTAACCCTAACGTACAGCATCTAACCCTAACCCTAACCCTAACGTACAGCATCTAACCCTAACCCTAATGTACAGCATCTAACCCTAACCCTAACCCGAACGTACAGCATCTAACCCTAACCCTAACCCTAACGTACAGCATCTAATCCTAACCCTAATGTACAGCATCTAACACTAACCCTAACCCTAACCCTAACCCTAACGTACAGCATCTAACCCTAACGTACAGCATCTAACCCTAACGTACAGCATCTAACACTAACCCTAATGTACAGCATCTAACACTAACCCTAACCCTAACCCTAACCCTAACGTACAGCATCTAACCCTAACCCTAAAGTACAGCATCTAACCCTAACCCTAACCCTAATGTACAGCATCTAACCCTAACCCTAACCCTAACCCTAACCCTAACCCTAACCCTAACCCTAACGTACAGCATCTAACCCTAACCCGAACGTACAGCATCTAACCCTAACCCTAACATACAGCATCTAGCCCTAACCCTAATGTACAGCATCTAACCCTAACCCTAACCCTAACCCTAACGTACAGCATCTAACCCTAACCCTAATGTACAGCATCTAACCCTAACCCTAACCCTAATGTACAGCATCTAACCCTAACCCTAATGTACAGCATCTAACCCTAACCCTAACGCTAACCCTAACCCTAAAGTACAGCATCTAACCCTAACCCTAATGTACAGCATCTAACCCTAACCCTAACCCTAACCCTAACCCAAACCCTAACCCTAACGTACAGCATCTAACCCTAACCCTAAAGTACAGCATCTAACCCTAACCCTAACCCTAGCCCTAACGTACAGCATCTCACCCTAACCCTAAAGTACAGCATCTAACCCTAAAGTACAGCATCTAACCCTAACCCTAACGTACAGCATCTAACCCTAACCCTAATGTACAGCATCTAATCCTAACCCTAAAGTACAGCATCTAACCCTAACCCTAACATACAGCATCTAACCCTAACCCTAAAGTACAGCATCTAACCCTAACCCTAACGCTAACCCTAACCCTAAAGTACAGCATCTAACCCTAACCCTAACCCTAATGTACAGCATCTAACCCTAACCCTAACCCTAACCCGAACGTACAGCATCTAACCTTAACCCTAAAGTACAGCATCTAACCCTAACCCTAACGTACAGCATCTAACCCTAACCCTAACGTACAGCATCTAACACTAACCCTAAAGTATAGCATCTAACCCTAACCCTAACCCTAACGTACAGCATCTAACCCTAACCCTAACGTACAGCATCTAACACTAACCCTAAAGTATAGCATCTAACCCTAACCCTAACCCTAACCCTAACCCTAACCCTAACCCTAACCCTAAAGTATAGCATCTAACCCTAACCCTAACCCTAACCCTAACCCTAACCCTAACCCTAACGTACAGCATCTAACCCTAACCCTAACGTACAGCATCTAACCTTAACCCTAAAGTACAGCATCTAACCCTAACCCTAAAGTACAGCATCTAACCCTAACCCTAACCCTAATGTACAGCATCTAACCCTAACCCTAACGTACAGCATCTAACCCTAA